>NW_020955500.1:701710-775662 GCF_003031625.1 Empidonax traillii
AAAAAAAAAAGGAAGGAAAAGAAAGCCTTCACAGTGCCTGACTTGCAGTCACAACATCCATATGCAGTGAAAAGATAACATCTAAAGCCTATCAGGCAATAGATGTAGTTTGGTCCAAGGAAACCCACCCTACTGAGGGAAGTAGGACCTTCATTGAGGGTCAAGAGAGGAACGTCTGAGAGAAAGTTTGGAAGCACTATCTTTTAGGTCTTAATTGTAATATAATCTCTGATCACATAATTCTGAAGCAACCTGTAACACTTTTGGGAGGCAGACTATACTTACTGAATACATAACTATTAAATGTATTCATTTAATCATGCCATCTGAATCCTTCACTCATTCTAATTCTCATTCCTAGTTGCTGTCTAGGGGAACATTTTAATTACTACTTTTTTCAGTCTAGAGACATATGTAGAATAACAAGGTTGCAACATTTCCAGCCACTCTAGCTTCATTTTCTCTTCATTTATTTATACTTTCAGTGTTCCTGTGAGCATTACAGTAGTAAGTCAAACATGTCCTATTCTTCAAAAGTAATAGACAACAACAAAATCTAAAGGGTAGGGGGAAAAAAACAGCCAGTGAAATACATACTTACTAGAATTTGCATGTCAGAAAATCTGGAAAACTTGATGAAGTGTACAACATGTGAATTTAGAACAAGAATCTTTTCATGTAACAGGAGAATAAATCTGTTTTTCCTTGGAAAGAACCAGTGAAAGTATCAACAAAATTAGGCTTAAACAGGCAAAAACTTCACACATTGTTTATTACGAGGTTTTTTTGTAGAATAAATATCTGCATTGCTTTTCCTTTCATCCCTTTGAAGCCAGCAAGCATAGTTTTTCCCAAAGTTTTTCCTTCAAATTCATCATTAATCTGACTAATAAGGGCTTACATTCCCAGTTAATTGAAGTTATAACCTTTCTTATAGGTGAGAGTCCTCCTTTCATTGAAAGTGGTGTACAAAAGGTCTAAGCCCTCAGCTTTAGTGTACTTCAGTGAACCTATATTCTTTATCCTCCCTTGAAAGGTTTCTGGGGACTGTCAGTTCCCTCAAAGAGAAAAAAGGTTCTCCAAATTAAGTCTTCACCAAAAGCCCCTGCCAGCTCACTGCCTACTTCAAAATTTTGTACAACCATGAGAAAAAACTTGTTAGCTTCTGCAGGAAAGAGAATGAAAAATACTGCCCAGTGTTGTATGGCTTCTTTTTAATTTCATTGTTTTCCTTCTTTAGGTACCTATGGACAGAGATACTTCTGTCTGGAATGGATGTGACTGAATATAAAATTCCATTTTCACAGATGATATTTAAATACATTCTTTATTGCCATCTTTACCAATAAAATTTTTAGTCACCTATCTACAGAAAAGGGACACAAAAACGTTAGCAATTTAATTCTTGTAAATTGATTAAAAAGCCTTTAATATACACTACTTGCATAGCTTTTCCACGTTGCTGGGATCTACATAAGTAAAAAAGCAAAAGTGAAAGACTGATTGTGTAATTGAAAGAGAGTAACCAAAAATACCATACTTACTTTTAAGCTTTATTTTTGTGATTGAAATATATCTGAGTATGTCTATATTTGACCTTTCCTCAGTGGTTTCTGACAAAGATAAGGGTGTTTTAAGAGGTATAACTTCCTCATTTGAAAATTTCAGTCTAGCTCTTACCTGCTGTAGAGTGATTGTGGTTTAAGATGACTACCAGTTCTGTAATAGTGTCTGGGCACTTTTACATTCCTTACCAGAAATGGAGAGCTCTTTCATATTCTAAGTCTTTCAGGGAAAAATCAACTGGAGTAACATCTCATTGAAATACTACTTTCATGTTTTTAATGTGTAACTTCTGTATTTTAATTGAGCTATATATTCACCAAAAAACCTTACTGCATTATAGAGCTATATATTCATATTAAGAGTACCTCAAAAAATCTGTTTCACAGTCATGCTCCTTGGGCTAATACTTCTCACATCTTTAAAGAGCATACATAATGACTTTGCACTATGAGAGTATAACAAATGTTACCTAGTCATTGTCCAACCTAAAACAAAGATTGCCGAAAGGGAAAGGTCTAATGCTGGTGGCAGCAATGCATTGCCAGTGAGTCAGCCATATCTTTTGTGGAAAAGAGGCTGCTTTAGCAAGCTGTGTATTTAGAAAGCTCTTCTCTCTGCAACAGGTCAGAGCATGTCTAATTAGCTAACAATTTGCTTATCACAGGCTGAGGTAAGTGAAATACTCTATGATTATATGATAATACGTTTCCATCTTTGTCTGATCTCCAGCCTGCTCAGAACAGGATGTACAGATAAATTATTTTATTTCATGAATATTCTTAGGAGAGAGAGAGATATTGCTCTGTGAACTAATTTTATTTTATTCCTGTAACTAGGTTACTATTATTTCTTATGGCAAATTTCAACCTCTTTTGTATGCACTGTATAATAAAGGAGTTACTAAAACTGGCAAACTCCTAATGTTATTTTGTTTCATCATATTTTCTCTTGGGTTTAGGACCTTCTGCAGTAGAAACACAGAAAAGCAGTAACAATTCAAATTCCAAAGTCTGCCTATTACTCATTATATATGTACAAAAGATTCATGTAATATGTCCTATTATGTCTGCTGTAGGTAAAGGCTTTCTATTATTCCCACATAATTTCTCTAGAGAAAAATACCCAGTTTGCTTCTTTTTCTATTTTTTCTGCCAAACAACCCTAGAAGCACAATCTGTGCTTCTACACTTACAGATTCTGTACTGTAAGTGATGTTGCTACATTATTTAAAGTGATTTCTGCATTTCACTTAATTACGGTCTTGCTGTTATAACTCTACAGTTATTCATGAAGACTGTAAAAACTAGGTTGTGCTAGTCGGGCCTGCTGTAGGTGACATCTGGCTTGATGGCATCAGTGTATCTAAGAACTCAAGGCAATGATCAAATCAGTATGATGTTGCCCCGTTGCACTCCTCAAATACCCCAGCGGGCCTTGTAGATGTCCTTTCCATCAGTACATAGTTTTCCATAGTGCTTGATGAGATTTGGACACTATTTAAAGTATATTGCTTGTGGTTTTAGTTGTATGTGAAGCAGAGCAAATATTTATATCCAACATATGTTTTTCATAAAGGTTTTGGCTTAAAGTTTATTCAGTACTTAACACTACTAAGCTGTTGAAATAGGTGCAGATTTAGACTGCTTGGCAGAAGGAACTACCAGGGACAGAATACAGTCATATGAGTACATAGTAATTACAAGTGGTGTTTGATACCATATCAGGGTAATAGCTGCTAATGTTCTTCTATGTGTACCAGAAGATAATTGGTTAATCACACTTTCAGTGTCTGGACAGGTTGGTGATTGTTCCATATGTGGTAATGTGATTAAATATTTACATTCATTTAGTAATGCGATCAGATTCCCTGCTGGAAGTTAGAGAGGGAGGAGGAAGGGGGAAGTAGAGAAAGAAGGTGAAAAGGTTAGCAGTGAATATAGAATATAGGTGAGAGAATCGGCTTTTTTACTTGAATAGCTGAGCATGCATTTTCTATTGAGTAGTGAAGATTTAACAGGAAGCTTGTTTTTGCTTATTGAAATGCAGCTTCACAAATGCTGAGAGAATGCCTGAACTGACCTCAATCTTTGGGACATAATCACATTTTCATATGAATCAGAAATGCTTAGACAGTTCTTGAGAATAGAATTTGTATAGGCAATGTTTCCTTTGCCTTATGTACTATAACAAAACTATAAAACAACAATATGGTGATTAGACTGAAGAGGAGAGAGATAATCTTCTATACACTTTTTCTCTTACTTAAAAGACATATTTTCATTTTCTTGAGATTCTAAGTCTATCTCTACAGGA
Source organism: Empidonax traillii (assembly GCF_003031625.1). Lineage (NCBI taxonomy): Eukaryota > Metazoa > Chordata > Aves > Passeriformes > Tyrannidae > Empidonax > Empidonax traillii. Next base: position 705,590 of record NW_020955500.1, read on the forward strand.
CTACAGGAGTCCACAGTTCTTTAGGACACTCAAAAAACATATTTCTTCTCTTTTGACACCTCACAAGAGTTTTATAAAGCTTCACAAATTCTTTTGATAGAACTAGCACAGTATTTTGTGCCCATACTCTGCTTTGTCATCCATGAACCATTACATCAGTGGTAGGAACTAAGTAAAACTTATGTGTGGTTGAAAACCACCATTTTTACTGGTACCAGGCGCTGAATTATCGCCTTTTTCAAGAGAAAAATATTGATTTCAACAACCTTAAGTAAAAAGCTAGGACACTGTGCTGGAAGTTTCATATAATTGCGTTATAATGTTTTAACTGAACACACATGATAATACGTAATTAGAGCTATGTAATTTCATTTTATTTTATGTCTGATATATTCCTTTGAAAAGTGTGATTAAAGTTGTCATCAAGCAACTAGTAAATTTGAATTTAAATTATGAATAATTCCATCTAAATAATATTTGTGAAGGACAAGATCCTGAAGCTTGAACTTGATGACTTTACAAGTTACTTTCAACCTCAGTAATCCTGTAATTCTGCAATTGGACAATTTCTTTATTTAATATATTCCTTAGATTGGAGATCTACAAAACTGATGGTTGCAGCAGTAGGAAGGAAGGATCAGGGTTTGATTTGTTGCAGTTTAATATAGTTCTAATATCACATATTCACATGGTGTCTTTCTACAGTGAACCTTATGCCAGCTTCTTAGCCTAGGTGTGCATGCACACAGTGAATGCCTGGAGCAGCAATGGCTGGAGGACATTGCATCTGCATTACAAGAGGTGTAACCTACACCATGCTCTAGTATACAACTTCTTCTGGTGTTTTATCGAGAGAGAAATTTATTGAGACTTGTCAGTGTTGTGCTTAAGTTCATACTATGAGACTTCAGCTATTAATTACTGGAGAAATGTACACCCAAAAGAATCTGCTTGCACACAAAGTCACCAGTGCATGTTCAAGTGTGGGCCAAAGGTCAGCATGCTCCTATATCAAATAGAGATTTGAATTTCTATGAAGGTCCATGTCATTAATCACAAGTTACAGAATTCTGAGTAAGGTCTGCACTGCTTATTAATGTTTCTTTTGCACAAAATTCTTAAATAATCACTAGAAAAAGCATGCAAGAATGAAAATGGCTGTAGTCTGAAGCTACCATCTTGATGTCATTTCATGGGGAAACTGTTGTGTCCAACTAAATTTTACTTCATACCAAGTGCATCAGTGTCAACATATGATACCTTTTTTTCCACAGTAAGTTGCCAGTCTTCTTCCTCTCTTACTCTCTCTATTCTTCTCACTTATCCAATATTCCTTTAAGTTAGGTATTTTCTATGAAGGTAAAATATGAGCATGAAAATATTCTGAGATGGATGAGAGAAAGGATCTCTCAAGGTATCTCTCAGTCTGGGTGTTATCCCTGTGAGATGATTCAGTTTCCTTTTTAGCACCTTTTTTGAAAAAGGGCCCTGCAGAACTCAAAACATAGGTGCTATGCAAATAGAAATCATAATAAGATTTGGTTTGGCTTTTTTACTTTCTTTAGTTAAGTTGTGAAATTGAAACTAAATAAACAGCTTCTGGAACCAACCACATTGCAGTTGTTTGTATGATGTACTCTAATGATGCAATACAGGACATATAGCAGAGTAGCTGTTCCCAACTCCTCCACAGTTGAAAGAATGTGAGACAATTGTGTTCCTTGCTGCCTAAAGTCTCCTTGCTATGGGCTGGATTGCCTTGTTATGCTTGAATCCTCACTTCCAGCCTACCTGGTCATAACCGAGAATTGCTGATACTCATTGTTACTTATTTCTGTATCCCTTTTTTGCTTGGACAACAGATTCCTCCAACTGACAACTGCAGGCTTGGTAAAACTGAGTTACTAGGTCTATTGGTACTGTTTATGTTAATTTGGGGAGAATGCTGGAGAATTATCTAGTTGACTAAGATTTGAACTGACAAGTTGGAATGTATTTACTAAGGGTCCCCACCACACTTCACTTCCATCTTTTTAAGCAAGGCTTGGGATTGGCAACTACTGTCATTGGCAATATATTTGTACAGATGTTGTCCAACCTTTTGTATCAATTCATGGTATTCTGCCATATCATGTACAACTATGCCCAGCACAACCTCAACAATAAAACAGGTAATCAAGTAGCACAATAGAGGCATAAAGCTCTTTTAGACTTTGTGTTTAGCTATTTTCTTCAGAGCACAATATGTCTCATTGGGTCTATTCTAAGTAAAATGTTGTTTGTAGATACAGTTCCAACAGTCCAGCTGTAATCTTACGGAGTGTTTTGAGCAGCAGTTTGAGCACTAGTGCTCAAATCATAGATTCCTTATTTTGTCTGTAAACGTGGAATTACACTTATCAACATACTAATTAACATATACTATTTGGTTTGAAATGTTTAGTTACCATTAGTTTTGTCCTTAAAATACATTGCTCAGTTCATAACCACAAGTATTGCAGAATTAATTCTGTCTCCCTTTTGTGTGTCCCTGATAATGCAGAAGTAATTTTTATCATTGGACCACCCACATAATCATTAAAAACATCATTCAGGATATGACTTATGAAGGGGACAAGTGCATCAGACAGATTTTTAATTTTCTCCTGTTTTAGGTCTTATGGTTTTGCAGTGAGATAGTATATTACTAGGGGTAAGAGTATTGATTTTCATACATGTGAGATCCATCCCTATTTAGGTGTGATTACATCATCTTGATTTCTGCTGATAGTACATTCAGGTAACAGTAATCCTATTTGAATAGAATTAAAGAAGATGATGATAAATACTGTATGTGCCTGAATTCTAAATTTATATCAGGAAGTATGTGAAAATTACTACAAACATCAAGTTGCTCATTTATGGAGGGTGGTCTAGGGTAACTTCACAGGTGTGCTTTCCTACTAAAGCTTCGCAGAGGATGGGCTTAACCTTCTGCACAGCTGTGGGCTTCACTTAGACGAAGTAATACAGATGCAGAGCAGCTCCATATATGTCAGGTTATATTTTATACTGTCTTGCACAAGATTGAAGTTATGGGCCAGAAGTATTCATGTTCCTACTCATGTAGCCTCATGACCTCCTCGTCTGCCTTTCTATTGCACCAAAACGGAATCCTTTAAGTATTGCTGTGATGATTCAGTAAATCCAAATTGGTCTCAAAACAACTATCAAGAAAACAGGGAGAATGACATATAGCATGTGCAACTGCTAGTCAGGAAACAAAAATGTGCTATGTTTTCAGATCTCTGAAGAGTAGTAAATGTCACTTGAAACACAGATAGTATTTATAGTGACATAAAACCACAGCAGATTGTCCTAAAATAACCCTTCATTTTTAAAATTGACACATACTCTATCCTTTTCAGCAAGGAAATACACATCTTTGTTTTCACCCACCTCCACTGCATTTCTGTGAAACAGCCTCACTGCAGCTGTAATTCAAAACACCACAGCTTTTTCCGGAGTCAAAAGTGTTACAACAATCATCTGGTTAGAAATAGGAGACGAAAGGCACACTGTCAATATTTACTTCTACTCACACTTTTATTTCTTCTTGGTACCTCATGTGTCAAAATTACCCTGATTCCAATTCACAAATTTTACATTGTGAAACAAGCTCACTATCAATTTACAGAACAGATGTGGACCCCAAGTGTGTATAATTCATCTCTGCTATTTCAGACTTTTTGAATCTTCATTAGTGACCTGGAAACCTCAGAAAAACAGGCCTTTTGATCAGTGAGAGTTGAGATAATCATTATTAATACGGAAACTTTCTATCAAGAACTCTTCAAATAGATTTTTGCTAATTACTACCTCACCAGGAAGCTTGCAGAAAGCTTGTGAAAGTTTTCTAAACTTTTGTTGAAAGGATTTGAAGGGAGAACATTGTACTATTCAATCTGAATGAGTTCATTAATCCCCAGTGGCCATCTAATACAAATACATAGGCCCACATTGAAGCTCAAAAAATATCTCATTGCTATTTGAGACAAATGTAGGGGTAGCTATTGTTAGAGAGGAATAGTTGTTCTTTAATCCCTTTATTCATGTTGGGTTTAGGGGTTAAGAATCTGCTCATTTGAAGCTGTTAGGCTAAATCAGCTCACATTAGCTCCTCAGATATGTTTTGGGTTTTTTTTAAACAAATTAATTAGAAGACCTTGATATTCTACCTTATGCTAAACTGCACATGTTATAATTGTGAGGATAATTGGATGTATATCCCCACTCTACAGTAGTCATTTAATAGCAGATGGTGCCTTGATGTCTCATTTTTCAAAAATATGGTAGATTACATTCACTAGTATGCTACAGAGAATCATCATAAATAATTGCCACTAAAGGAGTTGGCAAATTAGAAACATATATTATGACACGCATTTCAATAGAATTCGAAATGGTTCCTACCTATTCAGAGAGAACTTGTAAAGTGCTGCAGAGTGCTTTGAAATACATGATCATACTAATAATTGCTTTTATTATACATTTGTCTGCCTATTATTAGACTGAATTTTTGGTGTAACATACCTGTGTGATATTCATTTCATATGCCGTTGTTTTTTCTAGGGTTCTCAGTTGCAGAATTATAAATAATTCTGTAAAGTTTATTCATTTGGCTTTGCCTTTTAATGGTAGGCTTTTATATTTAATTAAGATTTTGGTGGCATCTGCTCCAGAAGTGCTTTATAAACATTATGATTCATACATATATGAATTATAAATATTTTGTTCCAGTGAAAACCAACACACAGAACTCCCAACACCTACACATAAGTAGGAGAGCCATAAAATACCTGAAGTTGAAAGTGTATGCAGTCTGTTTTTACATGTAAAACTTTCCCTGGTTTTGTGACAAAAAGTTAGAAGACCATGGACCGATTTCTAATTAATTCTTATTATATCACTCCATCTGTTTTAACGTCAATATATCAACTATTTGAAGACATCAACAATTGTTTCACTCATGAAATATACGGAAATGACATTTCCTCCTTCATGTGGGCTAGGAATAAACTTTTTGCAAATTATAGTGGTTGGATTTCCAGATACCTGAGTATTGCTTATTTGTCTCAGTGACTGAAATTGTTGCTACACTTGCATTTTCTAAGACTTGAAAGTACACAGGTAGCTTCAGATCTTGAACTTATGTGGTGTACTAAGATCAGAAATGCAGAGAGACAAATGGTTTTATTTTCCTCTACCAAAAAATGTTTGTACTCACCTTTTTGGTGTTTATATAAGGTATATTTGAGTGTTCTAATCACCACTCAACTCATTGGCAGACAGTTTTATCTTTAGGGTTGACTGGTTTTAAATCCGTGCCATCATAGTAAACACAAGAAATGTTCTAATTTTTCTGGTGGACTTAAACATTTATTTGCAAAAGCTTGTAATAGATCAAGGTTTGGAATACTGAATAAAGCAAATGGCCACCTTTCAAAAAGGATTCTAAAGCACATGGCCACCTCTCAAAAAGGATTCTATCTGTCAAGCCCTCACCTCTCTCTGGCAAAAATAAAGTCACACCTAAAGAAAAATATGGGAACTATGCAAGCATGGAAGCTGGATGTATAATGTGTATATTCGGTAAACACCTGCATTTATTCCAATTAATTGTCTGTTTTTCCCTTTAATCCATGCTTAGCTATCTCAACATGCTTTGACATAGAGTTCTAAAATTTAACCTTCAGTTTAATGATAAGTTGCTGTGTCTCTTGAAATTGTCTCCCGCTAGCCTCAACTGATACTCTCTAGCTCTTGCATTGCAAGAGATAATTCTAATTTCATTCTAATCCATACTTCCTATGTCCTTTATACTATACAGATCCTTAGCTTATCTCATCCTTAGTCTTCCCTTTTCCTCACTGCATAGAGCCATTTATTTTGTGGAAGTCATGCCACTTTCATAATAATGAATATGATTAAATTGGCTTTTTTAGTTTATAAATCAAATAAAGTATTTTTTTTATGATTATAGAATTAATTCTTATTTTTTTATTCTTAGAAGAAAGGGATGCAATGGAAGAGAAACAGAACTGAAACACAATCATTAAGTAATTCCTGGAAAAAGTCTCAAGACATAGAATTAAAACATTCATGTTAACTCTTAGTCTAACTTTTAATTTCACAGTTAATGATGTAATATATGCATATGCATTATTTGTGAAATGTGCAAGTCTATATACAAGTCTAGTATCCACTGACTAGCCAAATACTCAGAATTATAGAATACCGCAGGTTGGAAGGAACATCAGAGGCTCTTTAGTCAAACCTAGAGCTCTAAGCAAGATCATCGCTGAGATCAGACCAAGTTGCTCGAGTCTTTGTTCAGTCTGGTCTTTAAAATCCCCAGAGATGTACAAAATCCTTGGGCAACCTGTTCAAGTGTTTGACTGTCCTAATGGAGAAAGTCTTTTTTTCCATTCTGAACCCAAACTGGATCTCTTTCAGATCGATGAAATTACTAATTTTATTTTTTTTCCCCTAAGTTACTGGATAAGGACCTGCCCAGGATGAGAGTGTACTCTGACAACTGGAGAGTGCTATAACTGAACTCACACATCATTTTGAGATAGGAAGCACAAGCAAACCACGTGAGCCAAACGGGAGGTAGCTTACATACAATGCATTTTTTTTAGTGCCCTTAAGGATATGGAGTACCCATGCATGTCCTTATCAACTTCCCAAAATATAGTTTAAACAAAAATGGGGTGTAATGTACAAACAACTTCAACTACATGAAATGAGTCTCTATCTTCTTGAACATTCTCCAGAACTGTTAATGCAAAATCCTTCTGAGGAGTGTAAAAGAAAATGGTTGACACTCAGACAAAAAAATTAATTTTCTCATGGGTGAAGCTTCATGTTATTGTACACCTTTGCAAAATTTTACTTATGCATGTTAAAGGGAGACTGTAACGTGGACATGTGCTAGCAGAGGCAACTAAGCTGACTGAGAAAGTAAGGCTTATTTCACAATAGACAACTAGCAGATCTTGGCTTGTTTAATCTAGAAAAGGAAACAAAAAGGAAAGCTGAGCAGGAATTTATTGTTCTCTGTCATTTCATCAGGAGAATAAACACAGAGGAAATAAGAGCTACTGAATTTAAAGAAGAGATTTAATGTCAGCTTAGGAGTAAACTTAGGATGTATAAAAATTTAGACTGTAAAATAAGTTTTTAGTTATCATAAGCATAGATTGCTTGAACAGATTTCCATTAGAAATTGTAGAGACAAAGACCATGTAATTTTTAAAAAGAGTTTATAATGGTTTATGAAAGAGTTGTTTGTGACTGCAGATGACTGGATCTGGTGAAAGATTTCCTGTTTGGTACGCTAAGTTCAGCAACTGACCTTGTCTCTTAAGGACTTATTCTCAGAAATGCTGAACCCAGTTCAAATTTATTTAATCTTGTCCTTCTGAGAGCAATTCCTTCATCTGTAGAATGGATGTGCCATTTAAGTAGAATGAACATTTATAACCCTTAAGATAATTAAAAAAAAAAAAGTCAGTGAAAATTAAGAACACATCTTGAACATTTTTAAGAACAACATAGGAATGTCAGATTTCCAACGTTAATTAGGCTGTAACAGAAATAAGCAGCTAAATTGATGAGAATGTTTGAAAATCTTATAATGCAAAAATAAGCCTGAACCATGGTGTAATCTTTCTACAGGGGCTCCACTGTGAATGAAGAAACTCTACTAGCACAGTACACAGTTTAGGAGCATACAGCAATTATTTACTTATTAAATTTCATATGGAATAACTACTAATAACACTTGTAGATTAAACACTTGAATGCTCATATTGCAGATGTCATATATCTCTGCTAGTAAAACAATCCTTATACAGGAGGTAAAGATGTGTTCACTGTTGCCTAAAGTGTTGCTGCACCACTGCATTTAAATGCTTTTTCCTAGATTTTTATACAATTCTGTACTGATGTTTTTCTCTCAAGTCATTAAGTTAGTAATTGTTGACAATCTCTGCTTTTGCCTTTCTTATCTTGCATAGAATTAAATTTTATTTCCTCTAAGGGGAATAAAATTTTTAATGAGTCAAATTCAGAAATTTGTGTTTTCAAAAAGGCAGGCTTTGCATCACACACAACTGAATTCCTAGGCTGAGTCGTAGAAGTATTATCTCCGAATGATCAAAACTTTGAGGTCTGGAGATCCAGCATTAAGTATAATAACTGTTCTCCTCCAGCATCTATTACTCAAGTCTGAGAATACTCAGGGTAAAAATTAATTCTCTTATTCTGTCTCCTTACTCTGTAATTGTAATTCATGCACTAAAGAAATTGATGGCCTTTCTTTACTTCACTGTAGTTTTGCTATATAGGTAGATTCCATTACATGCATATATTAGGAGAAGAAACATCTCTAATAAGAATTATATTGCAAATATGAAAATATTGCTGGGAAGGGAAGAAGTTAGATTTGCATCCTAAAAAGAGTGGAAAATGACTGAAGTTTAGAGTTTATGGCATTCTGAGATGAGCCATCTAGACAGAAACATTTTTCTAAAGTGGACCATTTCATTATCTAGAAGACATTTTTCAGCATGACAATAGCAATCACTGTTTGCAGAACAATCATGTCTGTACACTCACTCTTTAAGTTTTTTTGTGATGATTGCCCCTTCAAAACTGGGGATATCTGGAAACAAATGTAAGTGCTAGAAGTTTTGACAGCTGACTGTTTGGCCTCGGCTTTATATTTTCTAGAAAGAGACAGCTTGGCTTTAAGCAAAAGCTATTTTAGCTTTGGTTCTCCCTGGGTTTTGATAAAGTTTCCATTTGAACTAACAGCCCTCCCTTTTCTGAATAAATGACCTGTTAAAATGAAGCAGGAAGTTATTACAACTGGGAGTGTAAAGCTTCTTAAATGAGGTTAGACTTTTGAACCTTGAATTATCAAAAACGACGTACTGCATTTTGGGTTGACATCATTATGTTTACTGTGCATTAAAACTAGAAAAATAAGGGTTAGGCAAAATTCTGAGCTTTTAGATATAAAATATTAGTAAAGTACCAAGTGATCCACAAGTTCACATGATAAGCATTGCTTGCCTACTGTTGCTTGCCAGTATAAAGTGTTGTAGTAATGTGTATTATACACATTTACTTGGCAGGGGGGTTGGACCTTAACAATTCCTTCCAACCTTAACAATTCTGTGATTCTGTATGCTAAATGCTATATGTTCTTATGCAATTAGCAAATCCCTAAAAATTATAGAAGGACTGCCATTCTAAATGAAAAATTCTTTGGATAAACTATTCTCAAATATTCAAAGTAGAAAATTCATTGTTCAAATTATTTCACCTTTTACAACTGACTTACAATAATCCCTAGAAGAGACCAATGCATGTTATTTTGTGCACTCTTCTATTAGAAACTGTCGTCAGTAATAATTTCCCTTCTTAGTGTTCCTCCTGAATATCTTTTAGATTTATACTGAACTTACTGTTATTTTTCCTGTTGATATCAGGATGCTTAACAGATCAAAGAGCTTTGCAAGAGTTTTTACCAGTCATGACATTAACAGTTCCTTCCTTCATTTTGTGTTATTTCCCTGTTTGAATTTTCTAAAACTTTGCAAGGATGAGGTAACTAGACCTATTTGATTAGTGACAAATTCACATCAACAAGCATATTTAAAGTGAAACTATTACCCTGATCTATGCAAGTATGTATCCTTACATATTTTCCGATACCAATCCAATATATGTAAAATATGTTACTGACTTCTTTATTCCTTAGTTATTACATATTTTTCTAGCTCAGTCCCTATTCTAAAAAAAAGGAGTGAATTCTTGACAGTAATAAAACTCACCAGATATATTAAAGTTCTGATTTCTTCCTAAAAAAAAAAAAAAGAAAAAAACAAATAATAATAAAAAAAACCAAAAACAAACAAACAAAACAAAACAAAACAAAACAAAAAACCAAACCAAACCAAAACAAAACAAAACAAACAAAAAAAAACAGCAAAAACAAACCACCAAACAAACCAGTTGAGATTTTCATAGTAATTCATTTAATTCTTTGCTCTAGTTCTTATAGAAATGGGAACACAAAGCAGAAACCACTGAAAATGCTCTTGTGATGTGAAGAATAGGATTCAATATATTTCTTGTATCTTTAATTCTGTAAAATGTTGCCCTTCATAAGGACTCCTCATTTTCATCAGATAAACCTTCAAAGAAAGCTTTTTTGATCATTCTCCCATTCTACTTAGTTACTGAAGGAGCTTATTTTTCTAAAATTTGCTACAATCTCTGCTGGCACTAAGTAGTCTTACAGCATCTGCTGTTTGACACTGACGTTCTTTTTTGTCTTCAGGACAGTGTCATTTTCTCAGGTGTATTAATGATTGGGGAATATCAAAAGACATCTAATGAGAAATCATGTGTGAGAAAGGATGTCATATTTCCAAGCATGATTGAAAGCCCCCCTGACTTTGACCCTGATATCTTATTTCCCTGTCACTCTCACAGTTTCAAGTTAGTCACATACTGCTTGACACAACCATATCCATCAAATAGACTGTTTTAAGTTATTATACAACAGTTTACATTGTCCAAACTTGTCCTAAACTTCACAGATATTTTTTCCAGCTTCTCACTGCAATGAAACAAATAGTAGCAGGGCTTATTAGGACTATAGCCATAGACAGAAATCTTGCAAATTCACTGTGAAATCTTAAAGGATTATTACTAACTGTTGTAGCAGCAGAACTTGAATATTTTAAATTACAGAGAGGTTGTACTGTCTCTTCTTGTCATTTTTGCTGAAGAAATGAGGGAACTCCATTATCTGTGGGGTATTTTATTCTGCACTACTGATCTTTATATTTACTTTCCGTTTGTATAGACATGAGACACATTTAGAGACTTAGATTCACTGGTTCACCAAAAGTCATTTATCATACCTGTGGCTGATAGGAAAACAGAGTCCAACAGCACTCTATCTGCCAGGCAAAATAAATAGACAGAATGACCTCCCTTGTTTCAGAGGGAATTATAATATTAAATGAATAAATAAAAAATAAAATAATTTTTAAAAAGTCCTAATAGATTTCAGCCCTTTCTTATTGTTTGTTTTCTAACCACCTATTAATTTTCATAAAGTAAAAATGGTTATAAATAATGTAATTAAAAATAATGGTATGTTAATCTTCTATCCCTAAGCTTCCACTTAATTGCCTGAAGGGTGATACATTTGGATCTGATACTTATTTACTGGGGATGATTGCTTAGCCACTTGCTGTATTAATATTGACAGATGTCCCAGAGAGATAATGAGTGAAAGCATATCAGTAGTTTGCAGTCATTTAATGTTAGCATATAATGCTACTTAATACATGTTGACTTCTACATTTAGCTTCTGTGGTGAACAGAGAAACAGCATGAGAGATTTTTCCAGACTTTTTTCCATCAAATAAATGAAAAATGACATGGAAATAAGCCTTCTAAAATGAAAAATTTAACATTTCATTCCACCAATAGGGAATGAAATAACATTAGTTTTTCAGGTGCATTTATAGATGCCTACAGGTGGGTTTAGAAAAGCTTTTGAACACTAACTGTGATAGAAATTCTCCTCTCAAAGGCTTTATAAACTTTGGAGTATTAGGGGGACCAAAGTTTTTCAGCAAATTTTCACCTCCGAAAATTCATGGGGAAAAGAAAGAAAAAAAGACTGATAAAAGTCATAAATTCTACCACTACAGGGAGTGTTGTACTCTTCTACAACATATTCTAAAGCATTTCCTGGTCTAGATTTGAAAATGTTGAGTGATTAATCTCTCAACTTCCCTTTTTAATGTCAAGGAAATGCAAATACTAGTAGTATTAGCAAAAAAAAAAAAAAAAAAAAAGGAAATGTTTAATGATTTTTTGAGGATTCTGAAGCATATGTTGTACAGATGCCTGTTTCTGTCACATAGTTCATCTGACATACAGTAACAAAGCAGAATGAATACAAGAATATAAATACCTGTCTTAATATGCACCCTTGGCAAATCTTCTCATGTAGTAACAGCTAAATTAAAATTATGTATTCTGAAAGTTATCCAGGAGCTTGATATTTTTATGACTATTCTTGATTCCTATCAAATTTGAAAAATGTAGCTAAAAATGTTTAGAGAAATTGGCTTGCTGCCAATTTCTATATTACTTCCAATATACCTTTGAGCAGGGTGTTAAGTTTTTATCTTTTCTTAGCCAGGAAATGCAGAAAAATATTAAATATATTCATGTAGTGGTAAGGAAAAAAAAAAGGAAAGGAGAGAAAAATACTCTTTATCCAATGGTAGTGATAGTACCTGACATCACATGTTCTCAATACATATACCTGTTTTGTTTCATATGACCCCCAGTTTGGTCATTGTACTTCCATTGCCTTTTAGAAGACATAGATTGTTTCAGTATGTAGAAGCTGCTCTAGTTTACTGTATCTCTCTTACAAGTTAAAGAATCCCTATAGAATCATAAATTGGAAGACATCCATCAGGATCAATGAGTCTGACTCCTGGCCCTGTACAGGAAGCCCCAAGAATAACACCATGAGCCTGAGAGTGTTTTTCAAACTCATCTTGCACTCTATCAGGCTTGATGCTTCCTTGGGGGGCCTGTTCCAGTGCTCAGCCACACTCTGGGAGAAAAACCTTTTCCTGATGTGCATCCTAGGCCTCAGCTGACTCTGCTTCATGCCATTTCCTCTCGCTGGTCACAATAGTAAAGAGATCAGTATTTGCCTCTCCATTTCCCCTAGTGAGGAAGCTGTAACTGTGATGAGGTCTCCCCTCAGTCTCCTGTCATCCAGGCTAAACCGATCAAGTGACCTCAGGCTTCTCCTCCAGACCCTTCACCCTCCTGTTGGCCCTCCTATGGATGCTCTCTAATACCTTAATGTCTTTTTCATATTGTAGTGGCCAAAACTGAACACAGAACTCAAAGTGAAGCTGCACCAGTGCCGAGTCAAGCGGGATAATCACCTTCTTTGACCAACTGTGCTTAATGCACCCTGGAATACCTAGATAAATATTAGTCTATTTTTATTCATTACAGTTCCTCCTTCAGCTGTTGCTGCAAAATCAACAGTTACTTAAGAGCAGCCAGGAGCCACTATACTCTCTTGGGGAATTCTTTATCAAATTAGATAATATATTGAACAATGTATCAAAATATGAATGAACAGCATGGGCTAAATGCACTGTAGATGCTGTCTGTAGAGGAAATGGCGTGAAGGGTTGTTTTGAAATAGGTCAATACATGAACAAATTATTCAGTAAATGGAGCCTTTTTTTTATTGGCTCACCAAGCACCAGAATGGATTGCAGCCCAGTTAATACAGACAGGAGTACAGACTGGGAGAATTTGGTTACTGTGAGGAATAGCTTGTTTTTCTGTCATTAGATAAGAGCAAAATCCATAAAAAAATTATGTAAGACTTTATTCACCAATTGAAAATATAATCTGATTGAAACCAATCACAGAAGAAAAACTCTGTGTGTTCATTAAGTCAGGAGCTGCATGCTTCAAACTGGGTGTTCTTTTCCTATGTAAGCCCCTTATGTCTATGAGTACTTTTGAGCACCTCTGTTTATCAGGAACAAGAGAGACATGACAATTTTAGATAAAAGATTCAAACATGGACATCCTGGTAACACTCTGTTGTTATCCTCCAGCTGAAGAAATCAGTTTTGATTAAAAAAGAAAAAAAAGGAGCCTAGATGGAAGAACTCCTTCAGATCTTCTGCTCTTCCTGCTGAGTCAAGTCAAAGACTCCAACTTTCTCATGAAGACAAATTAGGTCTCCCAGGGATTTGAATATATTTCAGAGTGCAAGTTAGGTGTCTTAAAGCAGTAGTGATCACCAAGGATGCTGTCAGCTGGGTGGTAGATTTAAAATCACAAGACTCTTTATTTCTCTGTAGCAACTAGTATTTTTAGCAAAGTTCAGTTTTATGCTGTGGTAAAAGAACACATTATTACCATTTTCCAGGGTATACAGTGTATACTCTAGAAAAGCTAAGATCTATAGCTAGAGTTCTCATGATTGAATTCTCTATAACTTATTCTGTGCCCAAGAATAAACCAATAGGTTATGAATGCAGTAATTAAAAAAAATAAGACAGTTTATAATTAAAGGCATCAGGATGCACAATTAATTTTGTCTTTTCATGTCTTCTGTCAAACTGTTCAGCCCAGGAATTCTGTACTCATCAGCACCCATGAATAACTGCAAATTTTGGAAAATGTCCTCTTTTTTTGTTATACTGGGATATCATTATGATATGATATGTTATAATGTGATATCATTTAATGGCCTGTAGAAAGACTTGTATTTTCAATGTAACTGGCAAACAGCCCTGAAACTCGACTCAATTTTTGCTCAGTGAATGTTGTAGTCTCCTAAACAAACTGTCTGGGTAAGGCTGAGTTCAAATGATAACAGTGAGACTTTCTTCCTATTTAAAAGAAAGGAAAAAAAAATATTGAAGTGTGAGATAAAGTTGGTTTTCCTGATATTTTGTTTATATCTGGAGACTATATATTTCAGTTTTAAAGTTTTATTTTTGCTAGATTTCTGAGTTTAAACCAAAACATATGAACTTTTGGATTGTCTGTCTCATTGTCTGTCTTATTTCACAAGTGCAGAATTTTCTTTAGCCAGCTAAACCTTTATTTTTGCTAATTTTTGTCTGTGACCATTGATGATCTCCCTAGCATGCACATTCTCTTGGTTGTGCTGCTGCTGAACTAGCTTCACCTACCTTTATGTCCCTGTTTCATCCATTTTCTACAGTCAAGAAAAGGTTTTTCCTTTAGGTTTACCAATACTATACTCTGCATGTCTCTGCTTAAAATTTCTTCTGTATGTGTGAAATTTCATTTAAATTGGTTAGTTTCTAGAGTGGAAGTTACCCATGTACCTGATGATAATTTTGATAATTTGAATGCTCGCATTTGTTCTCATGTCACCAAGTAATATTGTTGAAAGTTTGTCTTCAGTTTATGCACATTTAAACACCTATATTTTAAGTGTTTAGCTAACTGGCTATCACAAGAAAAATATAGTAGTCTATTTTATGTGTATATTAGATTAATGTAATTTCTTAATTTAAGATTCTTCAATACTTAGCTCAAAGCTCACGTAAATCATTTCCATGTTTCTCCATATTTTCCTACTGTCACACTTGAGATTTTATTATTTCCTTTTTCCAAATAGAAGGAGTTAAATTCTACCTAAGACTAAGAAAGCAAATAGAAAACTTCCTGGTGCTACAGAGACGTGAAATGTCATTTGACAAGAAACTGAACTTATTAAATGAACAGAAATTACACTTCTATTGTAAAGATGTACTGTACTATATACATGCAATTTCATTCCATTATTTCATTCAGTTTCTTAGACTTAAATCTGTTGTGGATTAAATAGAAACATTTAAGGTTCTCAGTTGTTTTGCATGTAATGATCCTGTGGAAAACAAATAACTCACACAAGAGAAATCAGAGTTCGTAAGCTGTAGCTTTCATGCTGCATGACTAAATTTCAACAAGTCTTTGTTGTCTTTAGGAACAAGAGTTGCGATCCTCTTATTTTCAGAAGACTTGCTAGAACTTACACAGTCATTTGAACTTGGGCTTTTCACATGGGTGATAAGGAAAATTCAAATGAATCAGTAAAAAGAATATGACTCTATCCCTGGAAAAAATATCAAGAAATTCCTGGGATTTTTTTTTTTTCCAACTATACTGTATATGATTTTGCTAGGTGGCTATGGATAACCATTCAAGTTAAAAACAAACAAACAAACAAAGAAACAAACAACAAACAAACAAACAAAAACCCAAACCCAACAACAACAACAACAAAAAAAACCCACAAAAAAAACCTGCAAGAACAAAACACACAACCAGATTTAAAAAAAAAAAAAAAGTCATGCTTGCGCACTGTTGCACTAAATGAATTGAACATGAAAGCAACTGAAAGATGTTGTCTTAGAGCATGAAGTGATAAGAAAAATATTTTTATTATGTTAAAAACAAAAAAAAAAAAGGAGGAATGAGATAGCCTACTTGTAATGCATTGATGGAGAACTGCTCTTTGCCATTCTATTCACAGACCTTCCATTAGCAGGTTTACCTTCCTGCAGAAAAAAATGTCTGAGTATCTGCTGGATCACACAGATTATAGAACACGTGACATGTACTCCCAAGGAAGTTCTATTTTATGGCATGAAAACTTTCCTCTACTAAGTGCTGTAGCACTACCAGTAGGTTTGTGACTTGGCTGTTAATTCAAACCACTACAAAATCAATTTGCTACCATGTAATAGCAATTAGATCTCATTTTCATGTTGCCTTTAACAAAATATTAAGAGTTTGTCTACAGTATCATGTTTTAATAGAAAATAATTCCTCTGTTTTCATTAACTGGAAACATTAATACAAGTATTTAAACAGAATTTATCTGACAAAGTAAAACTCTTTAAGGTGTAACTAGGCATATTTCTAAAATGATTTTTCAAAAATAATAACAAGACAAAAAAAGCAATGAACGTCCCCTTTAAATTATTTTAGACTTTTTCTACGATTTCAAACACCTTTAAAATGATTCATAAAAGCCAATTAAAAGCTAGCCTGTTGGCTCAGCAGGAGGGATTCATATATCCCTTTTGCCCAGTCCTCACTGAGGTATAATGAAATGGGGTGAAGGTAAAAGGAATAGTAAGTTTCTAGACTTAAAAGTGACAGAGTGTCTAGTTATTCCTCAGAGGAACTGAAGGGGAAAAATCACTTATAATGTCTTTGCATCTAAAAATATGGCTCATACCTCTGCATGGTGCATTATCATCAGAGCTGAGCAGATGAGAGAGCAAAAAGAAATGGGAGACAACTGAGGAAGTGATCACCAGAGGATGCATTAGAAATTCAGCAAGCTGAAAGCAATTTCAGTTAGAAAGGAAGAAAGAAAAATGTTTTGATGTTAATTCATTCATGCTTCGCCATTTGACTTGCAGGCAGGGCTATCGGCTTTGTAGCTTACTGAAAGCAGGTAGAAATTTTTATGCCTGATTCTGATTTCTCCTAATGCTGAAGCAAACCAGAAAATAATCCAATAAAATCAGCCCAGAAGTATTTATATAAGATTAGTGTAAAAATCAGACCCCTTATATTTCTATGACATAAATCTGTCAAATTTATGGCTATCTCTTTCAGACACCCATCAATTCTTTGGACAGATTAATAAATGTAGCTCAGATTAGTTTCTCAAGTAACTGCAAGCACTTTTATTGTCAGCTACTTCCTCTTCTAAGAGGGGAATCTGAATTTACCTTCCCTTCCTGAGGGAGATATATACATCTTAGGAAAACTCAAAAGCAGTTTAAAAAAATGTGTTTTGTTTCAGTTCTGGATGAAAGGGCCTTGGTTTTCCAAGCAGATCCGTCAGCTCAATTACAGCAGAAAGTAAAAGGCCTGGACCAATAATCATACCCACTCTTTGTTTAAGATCACTGCAAGCATTGACTGCAAAGTAATGACAGTGCTTCTGCTCTCCACATACTGCAGTCAATTACACTTTGCTACTGCAGTGTTGGAACATCTAATACTCTTTAACTCTGAAGAAAATGTGGGCAATTCATACAGAAAATTCGAGGGATGTCATTCTGTGATGGCCAGACAAGGAAGGTAAAAGCAGTTATTTTAGATATTGACACCTTTCCAGTTTAAAGCATACTTTATTTTAAGCACACTGCTAAATTAGTAGAGCTGCATATCATGTCTGGCTACCAGATCTTGTTCATGTGATTTTGGTAACTTTTCTTTAAGAATATCACCCTGTTCCACTGCAACATAGTTTGTCTCCCTTTTCACACTTTATTCACCCCTCATCTGCAAAAAACAAAAGCTTGTTACCAATATAACAAAGAGAAATCTATTTCCTCCTAAACCAGGGCCATTAGAAGGTGGAGTACAAGCCAGCAAAAATACAGCTCTGAAGGACCAGCAGGTGTCTTGAGATACTGTGCTTGTGGTGAAATTGCAGCAAATGCCTAATTTTTCACTGACTTAATTGGCACTTCATTGAACTGGAGCAGGATTCATACTTTCATACTTTTCTGTTCAGACACAAGAAAAAGACTATATTAGCTGCTATGATGTATACTGGACATTTAGCCAGTTAACAGAATCTATCAATTTGTTTAGTCCATCTACTTCAGGCAAAATCAGACAAAAAACTTTGGTTCTCTGTAGTTCATTAACTGCTTTGCAGACGACTGTCACTAGAAAAAAGCTGAACCAGTGGATTTGACTAATATTTTGGACTTCATTATTGGGGCCAGAACTAAAGGAGCAGAAAGGTGCCCCTCCATAACCACCCTGTCTGTGAGACGTATGATCCAGTGTGTTCACAAGAATTTCAGTTTTACAATCATTTTTCCCCAATATTTGTGATTTTTATGTAATAGAAATATTTCAGTTATCATCAATTTATATTGTATAACATTGTTCAGAGACAAGATTTTGACACACTTGTAAAAATGGTTAACCAACCTTGTTGAAATGAAATGATTATGTTAAAAATGCAAGCTTAAAACAAAAGTATGGCACAAGAGAGACTTTTCTTAATTATTCCATATTAAAAACTAGGGCTTAATACTTCTATTGGTAATTACTTACAAGAAACAGTGTTTTTAAAGTATACACATATCTGAAAGCAGTGTGAACTATATGTATCTAAAATATGTCCACCAGGATCGGTTTTGCCATTCCTTCACTCTATCTGATAAAATAACTAAATTATGGAACAGAAAGTGCTATATGTGAAAATACATTTAAGCAAGATTTCTGGTTTTAAAAGCTCCAGAGGAACAAGGTCTTCATTTAAGGGTCAATTACCATAGCTTAGATATCTTGGCATTTAGTATAAAAAGACTGGATAGAGATCCGCTAGAATAAAATGCTTGCTTGACCACGGCCTCAGAGTCATTTGAACTTTCCCTGTGACTATTTCCTAGCTTATACCTGTCATAGGGGAAACAAACCCCCTCAAACTGTAACTGTTAACAGTTGTGTGTAGGGGTAAATGTCTCTAACTGAACTGTTGAACCTTAAAGCAGAACCTGCTCCTTGCTAACTGCAACTGTTATGGACCGCTTGTAAATGTTGAGATCACTGGCTCTAAAGAAAAGTAGCATGTCCCAAATCCTCCAGTTAACAGAGACATGAAACACAGGTGGCTGCTCTCACATTGCGTTACACATACAGATTATTCAGGTAGGGAAAATGAAGGGCTGGGGATTCTGAAAAGAAGAGCATGTGGTAGAAAATAAGATTACTTAAAAGAGGTAGTCTTCATAATACAAACATAACACAGAAAGAAGAAAGCAAGGATCCTACCTGGAGGAATGATCCTGAAGATTAGGAGGGTTTCATGAGCCATGATTCCTCTAAGACCTACAAAAATGAGAAGAACAACTGCATTTATGCTCTATGGTTTAACATCTCTGTAGGCAGGGAAGCATAAGCCTTGATTATTTGATATTCCTCAATGTTTGAATGATTTCTTGGTGTCTTTATAATATTTTTTTCTCTTTGTTGTATATATCCACTCGTTTTTTATTTTAGGGCTACATAAAAGTTATGATTATTTTGATTTGTAAGTAGTTAACTGTTGAAAAAACATTGCTGATAATTTTGGAATTGTATTACGTTTTTGAAGATATAAAAGCAGAAGTACACCTGTTAAAAAAGGGACAGGCCAAACATGACCATCGCTATTTAAGATTCTGCTAAGATTTTATGTCCATGACTGTAGCTTTACAGGATAATCCCAAGATTCATTTATTTGAACCCCTCCATAGATTATTGCAGGGAAAGCAAGTATTAAACCCTTTATGACAGAATAAAGATGATTTAATGGTGAGTTTGGTAATGGCTTCTCTTAATATTTTTCTATGCCTCAGAGACTAAGGATTTGGGTGCATTGCCTCAGGGAGGATTATTCATTTTTTAGAATGCTAGCATGCATCACAACTACTTTTTTTCTCCCCCTGGTTGAGTTATAGGAAGATCAGTGTCCCCATTCTTAGAAAAGAGGGCAATCTGTTTAAATAATAAGCAGTGGGAAATTAGTTTATGGTTCAAAATCAAGTTTGGAATCTCTTCTAGGGAGACAAAAGCAGATTAGATATATCCTTAACAGGAAATATTGCCATAGAAACTGAGGGAATACTTCCCAGCTGTTAGAAGCACAGAGATAGGACTTATTTTAGTTTTGGGGGGCCTTTTATTATTACAAAATCCTTGCAGTTTCAGCAGAAGCAATATCTATAATCCCCTGAGATTTATGCCTTTATTTTACTTTTTATCCTTCATGATGTACTAACCTCTATAAACTACTGTGGCCTGCAGAAATATTCTAACTTCAATTCATTATTTCATCGTAATGAAACTTATTTCAAGGCACATTAGGCTTTTCCAGCCAGAACACTAATATAATATGTTTATTTCAAACAAACAAACAAATGAAAAAAGTGGTGAAGGGAGGGACATTTTTTCATTCAGCACTCAGTGAATTGAGACTGTCTCAAAATCTCTAGTTGGCTTCAGAGCTATTAGCTGTGTTGTGCCTGCTTTAAATGTATTGAGAAGAATAGAAAAGTATAGGAAGAAAGTGATTCATGTAGTTTTAAGAGAAAACTTGGTGTCAGAAAAATATCTCAAGGAAAAAACCCACAAAAAGTACAAAAAAGCTATCAGGACAATTTCACCTCGAAGTTTCCAGTTGCTATCCTGGCAATTGCAGAAACATTGGCAGAGCCCTCAAAAGAATACAGTTTATGTATACAGATACATAAGAATGGAGGTGATATCTCTCTTCTGTCTTTTCTCTACGTATAATTTTTCCCAAAACAAATCTATCCATGAGTCATGGTTTAAACCCAGCTGACCTACAATCATTTTCTCACTCTCCACCCTGCCCAATGAGATGGGGTAGAGAAAGAGAAAAAAAGGCAAAACCCAAGGGTTGAGATAAGTAAAGAAAAAAAAAAACAGGCAAGTGGAAGTAATTTGTTAACTAAACTTCTATATTGCATCAATTTTTGAATGACATAAAAAAGGAATCATACATTAAAAGACCATTGGTAATGTGAAAGTGAAATAGTACCTTTGGTTGAGAAGTCTATCCCTATATTTCAGTTCTATGAAATGTAAACTGAATGCTCCTACCTAAATATTCATAAGTATTCAGTAATAGAAAGATGACAACACTCCCAAGAAACATAAATAAATGTGACTTTCCAGGACAGCTGGGGAAAAAAACAAAAGATGCCAAGAATATGGCTGAATTAGACAGAAAATTTATTAATGCAATTTATCAGAGAACTGCTAGGCATTATTTTATACACTGCAAATATGTTGGAACTGTAAGAAAGACAATGTCAGCCCATTTTTGGACTCATCTTCCCCAAGTCACATGTAGTTATGAGAATTAGAGGGAGGAAGTGTTTTTACATTCCTACTGTATCAAAGATAAGTAATTTCAACTCATTTGTCAAAGAGGTTCCTCTTGGTTAATTTTCAGTTTTAGCTTATCAGGAGGCATTTCTTCATGCAAATAAATATGTAGTGCTGAAAGTTCTATCCCTTAAGCCACATTAACTCAAACCTAACCCCTAGATGAACTGCCTTTAGATCACTGGCTTGTTTATAAATAAGTTTTAAAAATAAACCAAACAAAAAAAAAATGTACTTTCTACTCTGGCAATAAGCAAATAATCCCATTCCCAATCCATACCACACCTCTCCTCTTGGTTCTTCAACCTTAAAAAAGCCAAGGGGCAGAATGCCCAAGAACTAAGGCATAATTCTTGTCAGTCCATTATTCTTAGTTCTTTAATGCGTGACACTGCAGATAGCTCTTTTCTGTATGCTTGGGTAAAGTTTTTGAAGAGTTAAATTAAAGGAAAAAAACTTAAATGAAAGTTTAAAAAAAAAGGAAAAAAGAATTTCAGTTAAAAAGTTTACTTTGCATGCTTATATGATTTATGATTTCATAAGACATGAGAATCTCATTCTAGAAAAAAAAAATCAGTTTCATATGTGTGACATTTTCAAACCACATAAGTGAAGCACTAGTGAAAAATGTGATTTTCTTTCTACGAAGCTGTCAGATTATGGCATACTTGATATCTCATAGTAATAGAGGAAAAGGAGGTAAAATGTTCCATAATCACCCTCTTAGTTGCCACCAAGCTGCCCCTGTGAATTGTGTAGAAGATCAATAGATGCATTGCCTTCCTTATCTGTGAAATACAATCTCATCTTTGGTTTGAAAGCAAAACAGAAACATACAAAAAATATCTAGTCATTCACTTCCATTCTTTTTTAATTGAATATTTATGTGTATTGGTCTCTACTCTACTGATAACAAAATTCCTTTCAACTGTCTAAGCTATGAACTCTGTTTCCAAAGGAGACTGCATCTTCACTGGGATTCTTCTTCAAAAACTATCATAGTTTAATTTTTCCCCTTTTCTTCTCTATCCCTGTGTAATGCTCCAAAGATTCTTCTTTCAGCTTCCTAAAGAGGCAGAAACAGGTTTCTCTATTTCTCACTTTGCTTCCCTGCACTGAGATAAACTTGGGTGACAGCCAGTTGAGGGGATTAAAATGGGAAGAAAATAACTTCAAATCAAATATTTAGCTCATATCTTTCCTCCTAGATTATCAGCAGGAGATGTGCATATATGTTTTTGGGAAAGTCACTGCTCAGCAAACCATCTGCTTTTGACTGCAAAGTAACTGTAAAAAAATTTAATAATATGTAACATCTAGCAAAGGTACTTCAAAAAATCTAGGAATGACTGACTGCTAGAAATACAGATAAAAATTTGCTATTTATTATTTAAATTGTTGTTAAAAATAAATGGGTATTCTGCACTACTGCATACAAGCTGCACACTGTACAGAAAAGCCTCGCCAGAGTGTAGGTCAAGCCACACAGCATGAGTAACAATAGGATCTCAGATGTGCATAGGCTACTAGGATTTTGTCCTGAGCTAATCAGTGGAGACACAGGGAGTGGGACCTGAGAAGACGGATCTTTCACTGCAGCCCTGGCCCTTGTTCCCCTGAGGACGTGGCCCCACTTGTGTTCTGCACC
This sequence comes from Empidonax traillii, assembly GCF_003031625.1. Taxonomy (NCBI): domain Eukaryota; kingdom Metazoa; phylum Chordata; class Aves; order Passeriformes; family Tyrannidae; genus Empidonax; species Empidonax traillii. Next base: position 728,826 of record NW_020955500.1, read on the forward strand.
AGGCATTAGTAATAGGCTTTGGGCAATGGGATAGCTGGCTGCCCTGCACAGGGGAGGCACAAACCACCCTGGGACAGTTCTAGTTGCTCCTGAGGGTATGAGAGAAACCAGTGCCCACCAAATACTTCAGTCAGTTGGAGGAGAGCATGGTACCTTGTGTGACCTTATTTTTTAAAAAGAGTGGTAATGGCCACGTGAGGGCCACTGATGGAGCAAAATGCTGGTGGCAGTTGCCCTGGAATGCCCAGGAGAGACAATGCCTTGGGGGACCCATGACAAGACAACATGGGTAATGGCCAGATTGGGCATGGCCTGAGGTGGGAGTAGCCAGAGTGGCCTGAAGAGTCTGGTGTTGAAACTGAGGTGGTGCCCTAGCTCTATGTGGGGGAAGGTGCAAGCAACATGTGGACAGGAGAGAAATCGGGAGCCCAAGGGGACCCATGAAGGTGCTGGCAGGGCAGGGAGGTGCTTAGAAAGAATTGGGACTGTTTTTTTCTTAGTCCCTGCCTGGTGTCCCAGAGCCCTGTCCCTCACCACAAGCAGAGCGGTGACCGGGAGCTCTGAGACCTGTGGTTAGCCCATGTTTTACTTCCATGGGCTCACCATGCTTTGAGTGAGTGGCTGGAGGGAGACGGACCACCCAGCAGAGCAGGGTCAGGCTGAGGGCCTCTTTCCAGGCAATGTGCTACTAACCTGGGTAGCAGCCACTGCCCTGGGTGCTGCAGGGGCAGCCTGGGAGCTAGGAGGGGCTAACTGGGGCTGAGCCAGGCCTCTCCAATCTTGCAGAAGGAAAAACAGAGCACATGAAGGCTACCTAGTTCCAGCGGCTGAGCAGACCTATGGAAAGGGGAGCATGACTGCTCAGCAATCCTATTCTTCTCCACAGTCAAGAACAAGGCCTGAACTCTATCATAAATTTTCAGTTTATTCTGGTGTTGAACTAATAAGATAGGCTTTAGAGATAGGGGATGGAAAATAGATGTTTCTACTTTTGCAACATTTTTGGTTTTGTTGAAGTGTTAACCCTTAAAGTCTGGTCCATAAGCACAAGCAGTTGAAGTTTCTGAGGAGTAAATGCAATAGCGTAAACCCAATAATCTGTTTACTGGAACAAGGAGTGGAGTTCACCTGCAGGCATGTACACATGTTACTGAGGTCAATTATTGTCTTACAAGAAGAGAATGTTTGGTAACACATATATGCTAAACTTGTGATGATGTTAAAGGAACTTAAAATGGATAGATATTCAAACTACTCTTGAATAATCTGATTCAAGGAGGTGTCTGCAAGGTGCCCTGTGAGAGGGAAAGACTATGAACTACCCTGAGCCAGTCACAGCTGGTTCCAATGTGAAGTAAACAAAAACAATTCATTAAACACCAAAGTTTCACACCAAAGGTGCTAAAATATGTGTAAGAAAGGGCTAGAAACAGAAGACTAAGACCTGAAGATATAAAAAAAGAAAGATGGGAGGACGCGGGGGAAAACCTGAAGTTGTGTTAGGAGAAAAGGGAAGGAAGCAATGGAGAGACGAAAATTTAAAGTGGAGATGCCCTCTTGGAAAGAGGAGCTCTGTGGCAGAGGCATATGTCCCTGAGGGGAGTTCAACCCTAAGGTGACCCATATCAAAACAAGGATATCCATGTGGATAAGCTGTGCCAGAGCAGCAATTCTCCCAAAAGGTCTGTGGCCTGTAGGTGAGCTACACTGGAATAAATACTAAAGGGTCTGTAGCTCATAGAGGAACCTATGGTGGAGAAAAGGAATAGTACTGAGGAACAGTAGAGGAAACAAGTAAGAACCATGAAGTAATAACAAAATTCTACCAGTCATTATGCACTGATCCCAACCTCAAGCTTCATATGTTGCCTCACTGGTGGAGGTGTGAAAGGGTCTGAGTTTAATACTCAGTGAAAACAAGAGAAGCTGAAAGTAGGAAGAGAGAAGAGGTGTATCCTTAAGTGTTTGTTTGCTTTTTTCTTCAATACCAGAATCAGTAATCAGATGAATGTTAATGGACACTAAATTAAGTGAAATTCCCTTAGTCAATAGTGCCCATGACATACCCATGCTGTGTGATTACAAGGCAAAGTTCATTTGTGAACTCTATAGACAAGTATTCGAGAATAATGCAGTGGAAAATTTGAGTGTGCATTCCAGATAATGGCTCAAATTTTCTGGCTACTTGTCTGAATAGAAAATCAGTCTATGCAGACAGTCACTGGAGTTACCAAGGTGAGCAGGTGTACAAGGGCATTTCCTGCACCAGGAAATCTCAAGGAAAGTTGAGAGACATGACAGGAGTCCAGGAGTCATGCAACAGTCCCCCTTTCCTCCCCTTTCTCCTCTATAAAACAAGCCCCTAGGGAACTCTAGCAACCAGACACTCTGCGAACAGAGTGGGCAGGAAAGGAATGGCACTGTAGCTCTGCCAGCTCAACTAGGGAGCAATGGTACCCAGTGGAAAGCCACAGCCTCTTAAAGCTCTGCATTCACCACAACTGAGACGGTGCCCAGACAGAGCTCCAGTGGAAACATGCTGCCACCCAGGTGTAAGGTACAAGGTATGTCCTGCTCTTATGCCAGTGCAACATCAGCAGTGAGAATAATGAGTTTAAGATGCTTATCCAAAAAAGGCCTACTTATGTATTTAGCTTTTCCACAGTAGGTAAATTCTGTCTGCACTATAGCCAATGGAAGCTTCGCCAGTGTCTTAAGTAAGGACTAGGGTTTCACCTCAAAGTCAGTGGTATTACTTACAGGGTATAAAGTGAATTACATGAGTAAACCCAGGGAGAACTAGAACCAATTTTATTCATGGTGTCTTACAGTACTTTATGGATTGATTTTGGAGTTGCTAGATTTTAGTGACTGCAAAGCTTGTTTTATCGCATTGGTTTGCAAGTTCACAGAATAATGCTGAGATTAAAGGTGCATCTTTATTTAACTTCAAGATCTTATATTGCTATAAGATTGCAGTTACACAAAACGCTGTTCTCAGAACTTACTTACAAAATGGACAGGTGCCAAACAGGTAAAAAAGATTCTGTGTTTCAATACATGAGACATAGCTTGCTCTTATTTAAACCTACTATCTATAAATAATTCACATTTTAGAAACGTATGGGTAATGTGGCCTAATGCCGCTCATTAACTGTCATTATCCATTTCAGAGGTGAAACTAATTTGCTAGATTTATGTTCTCTTTTAGCTCATGTGGAAGATGAAATGTAATTTCTAGGGTAGGTAATAAAAGTTTCCTCTGAAGGAAAAAATTCAAACTACAGAAAGGGGAAGTTATAAACAAGGGGAAAAAATGTGAAGTTCAAAAAACTGGTAACTTCCTGCAGTTACATTTTTAACATTAGCAATGTCTTTCATGTTAAGGGAAATTTGATCACCAGCTGTAAAGATGGCTATCAGACCATGTGAAGAACACTTCAAGAGGACAGTGTAGACCGACGGCCAGCTGCAAGCTTGTGTGTCAATGTCAATTTATCTTTTACAATTTTAGGCCACACAGCAAAGTGGATTAAAGACCTCAGCCATCAACAAACACTCTGGCAAATCCACAACCTGTCAGCAGTTCCTCTGCCTCAGCTGAGCTGAAAAGAAAGGAAGTGATGGTAAATCAATAGTGCTTAATTGTCATATGCAATACTGCACAATGGCAACACTGAACAGCTAAGTTTTTTGTGATAGTTCTCTGCTTTGAGGAAAGAATAGAGGAGATGCATCTTTCTGGAAATAGATTCTAGTAGTCTCTTGTGTGTATTTGGCAATTAAATTGTTCCTTCCCTAATGACTTTCAAATATACATGAGAAGGGGATTGCTCTCTAGCACTATATTGAAATCACAAATATTGATGTGACTATCTACAGGATTTCCAGTTCATTTCAAGGTACTAATTCTCTACTAATATTTCTCTCAGAAGAAAATGTAAATAGATTTAGTATTCATGAATCAATGGAAATCATTGTGGGAGAATGTACTGAAATGGTGTATAATTTTCTTTATCAATTTAGAAATCATACAACACAACATCATTTGGCCTGAAAGAGATGATAGCAATGCACTGTTCATGTGAACATATGTCTGTGATGCAATGTGATCCTCGATTTAGAGAGGAGAGTTGAAGTTCAGCTTTGCATTCCAAATGTTAAATGTTTGTTAACACGTGAAGCTTAAATTACATGTTTCTGCATCTTTTGCCTGATATTTATATGGATACCAGTTTTTATTACTCTAGCTCATTGTGGTATCTGAAACAATTTATTGTGGTTTCTCTGTAAGATATAACATCACTGAAAGCACACCTGAGCCAATACTTTATATGCAAGTTTTAATATATATATCATAGAAATAGTCGATGGACAGCTTTGAATTTCTCACATCTTTTCTCTGTCATAACACTTTGCCCCAGGGTTTTTTTTCCTCTATACTTCTTACCAATGTATGTTTGCCATGTCATCTTGTTTCTTATCTTGAAAGGGGATTTATACTGATAAGCCATAATCAATCATTTTTAACTGTAAATGTCATGCCTTTTTTAGGGAAAAAAAAAAAAACTGTTTTATTTCTACTTAAAGTAGTGACTTTGTCCAATTCACTCTTTGACTTGGATAAGCACTGAAGAGGAAAATCTAATGAATTTTGGTTTTTCTGAGTTTTCTGAGTTATCTGTTGTACATATAAAGCACAGAAATACAACCAACTCCCCCTCTATCCCAACTTTAATAATGCAACAATTACCATGTTTTTCTCTCTGACGACCAGGAACAAATTGCAGATGTTACGTGGTAAACAGCAGAACACCATAATTTTAGGTTGTGCAACATCTCTTTTGCTTGGAATTACTTTCTACCAATTGAATAGGCTAACTCCCCTAAAATTCCTCTCTCTGGATTAGTACTGTCTCAAACTGGTTAGTCATGGTGCTGAGTTGTACCACACCAGAATTTCAGTGTTAATTTCCTCTGCTTAAGGAAACTGTCATGTGCCAAATCTGAAAGTTGAACATTTCTCATCTTTGAACTTTCTGTTCCCCTAATAAAATGCTTATAACTTAACTTTTATCTTTTCACCAATTGCACCCAATGCAACTCTTTAATCAGTGATACTTCACCTTAAAAGTTGGAAATGCTTAGTGACCTCTAATTAATAAAGTCCAAGTAGCTTTTGGGTTTTAATAGTTTAGTCTTACAATTTTATTTCAAGTCAGAAATTTTATTTTAATACGTATACGTTACATATCCTTTTATATTGTATTAAAACTCAGGAAGACATTTCCCCATTCTCTTCAGTTTCCATTTACTTTTGTAGTTGAATTAGCTGAACTAACATGTGACTGAATTACCTTAGGCAGTGATGTTCTTTATTTAGTTTTGAATGCACCTTTTAATTGTACAAAACTAATGTATTAAGATAGAAATACCTTGGTATATCTTCCTCTGTTCTTAAGTGTACCACATTACATGAAGTGCAGTCCAATGCGATGCCCTTTTATCATTGATATGAACTGAGACTGTGAGTTTCACTCTTGTTTAGCCATTCCATATGTACAATTTTCCAAGGAGTTTTCTGGAAGCCTGAGCAGAATTATCTTCTTTAAGCAGAAAAGCATGAAAACATATTTGTAGGCAAGGTGGAGATTGGAGATGACTATGTATTTAGTAAGAAATTTAAAAAAACCAAACCAAAACAAAACAACAAACAAACAAACAAAAAACAACAGCAAATGAACTGTGTGAAATAGAACCCCTCCACACACTATTCTCCCTCTGGGAAAATGAATGAGAAAGGGAATGCACTGTAAATGTTAGTCATATTGTTTAATGTACTATTTAAAGGTATTAAAATATTAGAGCAAGGACAGTTAACTTGTGAATAAAACAGGAAGGAGAATATGCACATTTAAACACAGTCTTATGCTTCTACGTGGAATACTTAAATGAGCTAAATCTAATATCTGTTTTATGTATTATATGTTTTATACATTATGTTTTAAGTCCCTCCTCAATTCCGATTTAAAGGAACATTTATTTTGTTATATAAGTAACAATATACCATACAAATGTGTTTCTTAAATAAACAAAAAAATCTCAAATCTAATCAATATGTTGTGCTTTGCATCTGTTCTGATGGTGCACAAATTTTCCGTCTAAATAATACTGAGTTATCTTCGCTTTGGATGTACATAAATGTTAAAATTTTCACTGCCAGACAGACATACTGTTTTCAAAGTTCTTATTTTAAAATTGTTATTTGAAGAAACCAGCACTGAAGGTAAATTTTAAGGTACTTTTCAGGTTGTAAGATCCAGGTACACTCTGTTTTAAGGCAAAGAACACAAAAGGAAATTGTGTGAAATGTGCTGTATGGTAGCTACATAGAGCTACATTAGGAGTATTTCTGTGTTGACCTTTTAGATATTTGAGGCTTTTTTTTCTTTATCCAGTATTCTAGTTCTATATTCTCTGTTATAATTTTATATCAGTGTATTGGTTGAGTTTTTCCTAATTGTGACAGATTTGACCACTGGTGGCCTGAGGTTTATGCACCAGTTTTCTTTCATTCTGCATACATCTAGGTTACACATTGCTATAATTTTGTGGTGAGGACATTGCTGAGTCAGCATGGCAATAAATTGTGAATAATGTCTCTGCAAATGGGTTATTCTAGTACATCTCACCAGTACTTACAAGCTTGAGTGACTACAGCCAAATGCTTTTCCTTAGTCATTATGAAATCCTCATTCTCACCTCTTATGTAATCCTAGCCCAAGCTACCTCTCATTCTTGAGTATTTTCCTTGGAGCAATGACATAAGAACAGCAATGATTCACTTTCTGATACGCCTACACAACAGTAGAAGCTTGCCAAGTTAGAGAATGAAATGCCCAAGGTCAGTGACAGTGCAATGTAGAAACTTTGTGAAACAGATATAAACACCTAATTCTAAAAGAAAAAAAAAAAAAAAAAAAGCAATGAACTAAACTGGATATACCAGTTTCTCACAGAATATATTCACTTCTTGATAGAGTGTTTTATTTAAGAAGTTCTTCGAAGTACAAGGCATTTCCAGTCTTTCATTCAGATATGTGGTAAAAAGCACACGACTTTCAAGAAAAATTAAATTTTTCATATTTGGGTTTCCATCTTAGCCTTTATTTACCTCTGCATTTTTTAAGCTCTACAATGCTTCACAGGAAATATCTCTTCCCACACCAATTTCTTAACTACAGAAGTATAATATATTTTGCCTACTTCTGTTCCTGCAGTTTGATTTCTCTTAAACCATGGCCCAGCTTCACTGGGAAGCACCTATGATACTAATGTCTAAACTGTTCTGCAACTTAGAATGTTTTTTGGAAATAGTGCATTGGAAGTACTCTGGGGAAAAAAAATCAAGTCAATATTTCCCATTTTCTGATGGAAACACAGATTAAATTGGTGTGCCATGGTCCTTTTGATTTTCTCCTGAAGAAAAAAACTGTGAAGAGGAGACTATGATTTGAGTTATGAATTTAGAAGAAATCCTAATATCTAGACAGGAAGAGAAACTGGGATATGCCTCCTGTGCTTAACATTTGATCCCATCTATGCTTTCCCTGTTGCTTTTTATTAGTCAGTTTTACATTTTCCCAGCTGCTTTTGCATAGCACTTGCCATATTCTATGGATTGTATAAAACATTTGGGCACGTCAGTTCAGGGATCAAAATCATTCTGCTTGAGCATGATACCAGAGTTTTTGTAGCTTTAATACATAATACATATATGTGTTGAAAGTGTGTATTAATAGCAGGTATTAACAGATTTTTTTCCCTACTAAGTAATAATGGCAACAGTGACTTTCCTAAGAGGTCTAAAATACTGCTGGAAATCATATGTAAACTCTGGAATTGCTACAATTTTTACTAACTCAATCTCCAAGTGGAATTACTGTGTATTATATGACTCTTATTTATGAGAAGCAGGACTAAGAATGCAAAGTATCCCCAGGAAATACAAAATATGCTGTGGGACATCCGTTCTACAGCAAAAAAATGGGACAAGTAAGGAAGGCAAGGGTGGGAGATTTCTTTTTGGAATGTTGACAGAATTTTGACTTATAACAACTTACTTTTTGCACAATTTTAAACTTTTATAATACTAAACTGGGAGGAACTGTTGACTCCCTTGAAGGCAGAGAGGTCCTTCAGTGAAACCAAGACAAATTAAAGGGCTGGTCAACCACCAACCATATGAAGTTTAACAAAGACAAGAGCCAGATTCTGTACATGGGACAGGGCAACCTTGGATGTGCACACAGACTGGGACATGAGAGGCTGAAGAGCAGCACTGAGGAAACCACTGTCAGCAAGCTGAATATGAGTCAGCAGTGCCCTGGAAGCCAGGAGGGCCAACCTTGTCCTGGGGGGCATCAGGCAAAGCATCACCAGCCAGTTGAGGGAGGGGATTGTCCTGCTCTGCTCTGCACTGAGGTAACCTCACCTTTGTGGAGTTTTGGGCACCACAATAGAAGAAAGATATTTAGCTCTTAGACAACATACAGAAGAGGGCAATAACGATGGTGAAAGGTCTAGAGAATAAGTCATACGAGGAGTAGCTGAGATCACTTGGCTTGTTCAACCTGGAGAAGAGGAGACTGAAGGGAAACCTTATAGCTGTCTACAGCTTCCTCACTAAGGGAGGCAGAATGGCAGGCACTAATCTCTGTGGTGACCAGTTGCAGAACCTGTGGGAATGGCATGAATTGTGTCAGAAGAGATTTATGTTGGATATTAGGAAATGGTTCTTAACCCAGAGGATGGTTGGGTGCTGGAACAGGCCCCCCAGGGAAGTAGTCACACTACCGTTCCTGATAGAATGCAAGTATTTGGACAATATTCTCAAGCACATGATGTTATTCTTGGGGTAGTTTTTTGCAGGACCAGCAGTTGGACTTTTACGATCCTTGTGTATGCCTTCCAACTAAGGAGATTCTATGATACTATGATTTAATTTGTAATCAGGTAGTGAACTGCATTAATAAGATATGAAGTATATATATTGTATATTACTACAACTCCTACAGTTTAAATACTAGTTAAAGAAGCTCTAGTGAAAAATACAACCTTTCCTGAGACTTTCACAGCAGTGGCCAGGAATCAGGTGTGTCTCTTGAAATAAGCATATCTTTACAATGCAGTCTACTGCCTTGTGTGATAGGCTTTCTCCTCTTAAATTTGATGCCGTAAAGGAACTAAGTGTCATTGGCTGATTTTGGATGCTTTAGATGTAATTACAAATCATTACTGGCTTTGGAATAAAGCCAGATATGTAAAGTTTTATGAAAACAGTGTTATACTAAATGGTTTTTAATACAATATTGTTTCCTGTTGTTAACAACCATGTAATTGCTTCCAATTCCCACAAGAATAAAATAGAAGGGGATCCTAAATAGCAGTGGATAGTAAATAATGACCATAAAAACATTGCACATAACTAGTGCTTTAAAGTATGGATATCAAGATACAGTTCTATCTCTGGGGATCAAAACCTAGAAATAATCCACAATTCAGCTCCCTTGTTAACTTAATTTTACTTAGTTTATTGTAAAAGAATATAAGTAAATGGAGAACAAGCTGAAACCCAAAAAGTTACAGATACCAGCACTGAAAGCAGAACTCTTTGAACCCTATTACAATTTCACAAAATGTGAAAAATACTCTGGAGAGATAATTCTCTATGAGAACCAACATTGCTTTTATATGATACACAAAAGTAAAGTAAAACTTAGATGTGAAAACTTGCAAAAACAGGAAAAATATACCATGGACAGGTTTTAGAGGTACATAGAATAGGCATCAGCACATTTCATCAGGTTGATACATTTTAGAAATAATTATATGAATAAAGCCAAATTTTTTTGTATGACTCCTTATACATTATTGTGCAAAGTCCATAGGAACTGTTGTAGCCCTTGAATAACCAGTGTCACATCACTTGGACTAAATACTTACCTTGAAATTCTGCATGTGACTAATGTGTGTACACAGATCATTTCCAATAAACTTGGTGGCATCTTGGTCTCTGCAGATCAACAGTCAAAATAATTTCATCACAGGAAAATTGCAGCAAACAAGAAAATGAGACAGCTCCAAATAAAGACTACTTTTGGTAACTTTAAGCAGAATGACACAGGTGTTACAGTAGTGTTCGCTTGAACAAGCTGTTATGATGGTACTTGTGAATCTTAACTCTCGAAGAAGGTTGAAGGCTACATCTCCATATGATCAATTAAGCTGAAGTATGTATCATTATGATATGAAGAAATATAACTGTGCCATGTTCACAAGTTTAATAAATCACTAATATTGTTAGAAGATAGAATTCCTACACATTTATGTACTTTTTAGGGTAGCTATAGAGTATTAGATCTCCATCACATAGGATAAGAGAATCTATTAAAACATAATTAAGAACAATTTGTTTACCTTGCATAAGTAAGACTTCCAGTTCCAGAGGGAGATTTTTCCTGGGCAATGAATGCTTGCATAGCCAGTCTCCAGTGGCGTATTTAATTTCTTCCACTTTTTCTATTGGTTCAATATACAACTCGAAACTGAATGAGGAGGGAGGAAGACAAATTTTCAGGAACAAAACAGGAACTAAATATTTCATTTCTAAATCGATTCAGTCCCTAGAAGACTGGTGTCTGTTCAGAAATGCCAAGGGTTTTCTAAAGCTACTGTGTGAGTGTTCATTAAAAATTACTGTCTTTTCTATTTCTTTTGCACATGTTTAGACACTGAATTCTTTTGGATATAAAAAGTCAGATTTTTTGTAGGAATTAGACCTCCTAAAATATTAAATAAGGAGAGTACAACTTCCATGTTACAAAGTGAGATACATGAAAAATTGGAATAAATGTGGAAATATATGAAAGAGGAAATATAAACCACTTTTAATTGAGGTATGAAATATATTAATGTATTGAAGCTGGAAGGAAAAAAAAAACAGGAACAACAGTACACTCTTCTACCAAATAATGTGGAAAGCATTCATTGTATTCTCCTCTGATAGCAGCAGTAAGACTCAAAAAAAATCCCCCAGTTGTAAGACAGAATAATTTTAATTCAGGAAGAACTGCATAACAGGGAATGCTGAATGTAGCACTCGTTTTTAAGGATCCATATTTCTTCACAAAAACAAAAATCCCAAAAATATGCTTTGGTTTGAAAAGATTATTCACTCTGTTAATAAGCTCCTATGGGTGACTACTTCAACCAGTTTTGCTTTTAGTATGTTCCTTTTAGCTATGCCTATCTCAGGGAATCCCTTCGTCAGGAGAAAGTTTCTTTTTCAAATAAACTTCCGTTTTTAAATACTACTAAAACAATACAATAGTCAATTATACAATAAAATTCATCATTTGTTTTAAAGAAATATATAATTTGACCCATAAAGCCCTTGTGCCCACACCTGGTTCTTTCAGTGGTTCTGCTGCATGCATTTTTTAGCATGTTTTTGTGCTGATTTTTTTACAGTAATTATTGTGGCCTTTTAAATACATTTTGATGATGTAGATTTCTGTGCAGGGCTTTTGTATGTATTTGGTGGATGAGTGAAAGACAGCTTAATGGATAATAAGTAAATAGAGTATTGCACATTATAGTTCATTAGCTGTTGTGCTACCTAACTATGGAAGGAGATTGCTTAAATGCTGATGTGAGGAAAAAGGGCTTCAGGAAGAGGAGAGTTCTGGCATTAATTTCAGTGAGAATGAGGCAGGTTTTAAGATTGTTGGTAGTAAAAGGCAGAACTATGGGGACTACTGCAGTAAGCAGAGTGTGTGTAGCCACCTAAGACAAAGAGTTTACTAGCATAGGAATGCTCTCTTCTGTGACAGTCGGTTTGGTGACAAATCTGGGCTTAAATTGGTAGCATAGATACTGACTTGAGATTCAGAGTTTTCATATACAGATTTATATATAGGGAATTTCCCTGATCTGCAGATCATTTAGAGCCAATTCAAGGGTGCTAGATAGTCTATTGTTAGCAGACTCTTTCGTGGGTTTCTGTGGTGCCTTAATACAGCTGGAGAACATTCTATCAAGATAAAATGCTCCATGTGAGCGTACAGAGTCATTATAATATTCCTTTTCCTTCCACTTCTGCTTTTAAAAAGTAGCAATGAGGATGGCAAAACCCAAAAACTTTACTCAGAACACCTGTACTTATAACTTACTTGCCCTGAAGAGGAATGAGGAATAGTAATTTGTAGTAAGTGCTGGCAATGGTGCAGCAGGCTAAACGACAGTTTATTTAACAAAAGAACTAAGCCTAAAATCAATTAAAACTCAATTGTATACAGCAATTGGGAAACAAATAGATTTTGTTCCTTGCAATACTTCTACTTTTGCACATTAAATTCTTTACTGATTTACATCAGCTCTAAACTTACTCTTTCTTGATCAATGTGATCCAAATATAGCCTCAGATAAAGAACGGTCTAAAAAAAAATAAAAAGGCTGGCAAATGTTCCTCTCGATTATTCTTCAGTCCAGATGTCAGTCAGGTCACAGGCTTTTGTTGTAGTATCTTTACTTTTCTTATCAATACACATACTTATGCTCTTCACATCTCCATCAGCTCTCATACCAGCATGATCACAAAAAGCAGGGTTATGTGTGTAGGTTTTGTGTATGTGATCACAGAATCACAGAATCATTTAGGGTAGAAAATATTTCTGAGGCCATCAAGTCCAACCTCTGACCATTCACCACCCTGTTAACTAGACCACAGCACAAGGTGACAAGGTGTCTTAGTTTAAGGCAAGTATCGGGGCAGGAACTCCAATAAAATGAACTCCCTCCCCTAAAATAGAGATACAAAAATGAGAGGAGGTATAAGTGAAAAAACCAAAATTTACTGACTAGGAAAACAGCAGCACCCCAAAAATACAAAGGAAACAGCTTACCCACAAAAAAAGGAATGTACACTGTGTCACATGGTCCTCTGGGAACAAAGAGGAAAGAGAATAGTGGAGACTCCTCCCTGCCAACCATCTTCATCTGTCTAACAAAAGAAACAATGGAAGAACACAGCCAAAAACCAAAAACTCAAGAAAACACTTTGCTCACAAGGAGTTACACTATTAAACCAGCCACTCTACATCCCTGGTTAGGTTCAGATCTTAACTGCAGCAGTGGTATTACTTCAGAGTCTCGTTATTCCCTGCCATGCATTCTCTGCAGCACAGTGTGTTGGCCCACTTGGCTTGGTTGGGCTGCAGAGCAGCAGCAGGGGCTGTCCCAGCATGGATGAGCTCTGGGAGCAGCGATTCACGTGGCATGAGCCGAGTCAGTTTGGTGCTGGTCTGGGCAAATGGTTCTCGTTCCCCATAGGGGTTGCTACAGCACTGGTGGCAGCATGAGAGTGGTGGAAGCGAAGCAACCCCCTGGGCTGCTTTGATTTTAAAATTTGGTATTTTTATTTACCCTAATTTGACTTTTGATTGGCAATTAATAAATTAATTTCCCCAAGTCAAGTCTCTTTTTCACTGGATGGTACTTGGTGAGTGATCTCCCTGTTTTTGTCTCAACCCGTGACCCTTTGGCCATTTTTTTCTCCCCCATCCTCGTGAGGAGAGGGATAGATAGGAGCAGTTTGGTGGGTACCTGGTGTCTAGCCAAGGTCAACCCACCACTAATTGTCTATGAAATAACCATAACAGTTGTCCTTATCACTCTGAATTTAAGTAACATAAATTTTTTGGAGTGGCCAGTCAGTGGTAGTGAAACACCAGTTACCCAGTTTATAGCAAAAGATACTCTCACTGGTGGCCATGTTCTAGTCTAAATTCATGTCCTGAAGAATCTAAGATAATAAAATGGTTATGGTTTGAATGAGTAAACATTTAAACTAATTTTTAATATAATAAAAATAATTATTTCTGGATTTGTTTACAGTCTCAACAAGGTTGAGACCTGTTATCCAACTTGAACTGCTAAGTGCATCAACTAAATCATCTTGGCCATTTTTATAGATAAATGTCTGGCACCCTAATTTTTCTTATTCTGTTGCAAAATACAATATTGTAAGAAGGGCCATGAAAACCTAACCATGAAGCTGAACAGAATTAAAATAGAAATGAGTCATTAAATGTGTGCATTCTTAGTGCTGTTATTAATATCATTATTAATCATTAGCTTTGGCTAAGATTTTTAAAAATGAATAAATCAAATACAAAAGTAAAAATAAACTAAGAAATCTGTAGTCTTGATCTGTGCTATCACATTCTAATTTCCATTGACTTAGAATGCAAAATAGTTAAGTTCAGCTTTTCCTAATTTTCTTTTTGCATGGATTTTTAAGTACAAATTATGTCCTGTAAAATTCTGCATAAACTTGGTAGTATAACATAGTTGAATTCATACAAATTATATTGAATAAATCAGAGGTCTACATCTTCTCAAGACAAGCAATACAGAAATTGTCAGGGTATTGCAGAGACTGAGGGTTCCCTGGGGTCTGGGACCTGTCCCACCATCCCCACTGAGGCCATCCAAGGGCAGCCCCAACACAGGACATCAGGCACTTCTGCAGGGGCAGGAACAATGGGGCCAGGCTGGAATGTCAGTCTGAGAATGGGGGACAAAAACCAGGGTAAGACACAGCTCCAGTACGGCTGGGCAGGACCACAAGGACTTGGCCAGGCTGGGTTGCTGTTATCTGCTGCTATCTATTCTGTTATTCAGTTTGTCTATTGGTGTAATTAGAGCATAGAGACAGTTGCTGTATACTATTCTAAGCTGCAGTGATAACCAAATTAGTTTGCCTAGTGCTCTGAGAGGCTGCTTCCCCAATACTTTAGACTTGTAGTAATTTTGAAAAAATAGAAGCTTGGATAGCTCAGCAGGCTCTATCTGTCCATGCACCCTGTTTGATTAAAGGTTACCAGGTAGAAGATAGTGGTATGAGAAGGATATAAAAAAACAGTGTATTGGATTCATGTTTTATTTGCTGCTTTGCCTTTAAAATAGGGGTTTATTTTTAAATTCTAAAATTTAGATAAGAATGGCAAATTTTAAAATAATTTTTTAAATGTTATTTCCTGACTTTAAAGCAGAAGGATCATGGTCAGAAGTAGGGACATTCAGAAAAAGAATTATTTGAATATACTTTGATTTGCTTTGCCCAGGACTATTAACATTTATAGAAACTATCCTGCATGGGCAGAGAAAGAGATAGGATGACCTAATGGGTCTTTTCCATCTCTTAGTACTATTGTTCTGCTATTACATTAAATACATTACAAATAGATTTTCATAAAACACTGGAACAGCTTCAAGCAAGCCATTTCAGTTTCTGAGGAACGTAATAAATATGCAATTTAAATACTGAATAAAAACATATTTACTGATCTGTCCGCATTTATTCTTCCATTGGAGATTACCAAAGTATTCTCCCTAAATAAAGTCAATATCTCTCTTCACTGATTGAAGTCACACAGAGGAAAGACTGAGGTTTTGTACCTTAGAGCATATTGCCTTATTTTTAAAACCTGTAAGAGCAAGTTTTGAAAGTAGGAGTAGTCCTAAATCATTAATGAATTTCAACAGGAGTCTCTTTGGTCACAGTACCATGCTTAGCTTTGAAAAATGCACTTTGAACCTACTTTAAAAGAGCTACGTATACATTGCTACACAGGATTTTCCAACTCTAGTTACCAGAGGGCTGTGCTGGTTTAGTTCAACTGTGTTGTCTCCACATGTTCCTATGGAGCTGTTTAATTCTCTTCCAAGTTGTAGTACCAAACTTCATGCGCAAAAGACACCAGACTGATCTAAAAAAGCAGATTGCAACCGTCCCTCTTCAGGTTACATTCGGGCAAATACAAAACCATATGCAAGATACACATAATATAAAAATACTAATAATTTGAAAACAGCTACTAGTTTATACAACATATAATGTAGCTACAGGAGCTAGCTGCTAGATGCTAAATGTTCACTACCCCTGCCAGTATATCTAATGAATCTTTCACCAACTTGATGAGGTGGGGAACAGTGAGCCTCCTTTGCTCCTTGGATCAAGTCGAACCTTGACTTTGCTGAGCTGCTCTCTGCCTAATCTCTATTTTTTCTTTTTAAGCTTTGGTAACTTTTTCTGATAGCATTTTTCCTGCTGAATGCTTGAGCTACTCACAGTTCTCTTTTTGCCAAGTTTAACTGTCTTTGGTTTTATCTTCCTGTCATGGTTTAACCCCATCCAGAAGCCAAGTAGCAGTCACTTGCTCACCACCAGCTAGACTGGATAAAGAATCAGAAGAGTAATTGAGAAAACTCATGGGTCGAGATAAGGACAGTTTAATAGGTAAGGAAAAGCTGGATGTGCAAGCAAGCAAAATGAAGAATTAATTCACTGCTTAAAGGGGCAGGTGTTCAGCCATCTCCAGGAAAGCAGGACTCCATCACGCTTAATGGTTACTTGGGGAGACAAATGCCATAACTTCAAACGTGCCCCCCTTCCTTCTTCTTCCCTCTATTTTAAATACTGCACATATGCTATGGAATATCCCTTTGGTCAGTTGGGATCAGCTGTCCCAGCTGTGTTTCCTCACACCTTCCCATGCACCCACAGCTCACTTTCTAGCATGGCAGTATGAAAAGCAGAAGAGGCCTTAGCTTTTGTAAACACTGCTCAACAATAACAAAAACATCTCTGTGTTATCAACAATTTTCAGCACAAATCCAAAACATAGTCCCATACTAGCCACAGTAAAGAATATTAACTCTACCCAAGCCAAAACCATCACACTTCTTTATCTGTATGGTTCTGATATGTTCTTTCTCACAGTTCTTTATTACAATTCAGCAATTTTCCTGGAAGTCAAGAACCTAAAGTTGTGCTATATCCCAAATAGAGTTTGGATCCACATTGATAATTACTAGACCTTAAGTTCAGCAACATGTCTCTGTCTCAATTTTGCAGAAGTCCTGGAAACATGGTACATAGATACCCAAGTTGGTCAAGCAGGAAGTCAGCATAGATATAATAGAAGTCACTAACTCATTGTTCTTCATACCTTTTAGGAAAATCGTGGTTGTTCTGCCATAAAATACAGTTGAGCTATTAAACCTTGTCAGATCCAATCTGACTTTACTATGCAGTCAATTCACGTGTTTCTGAATCTCTAACACTGTTAACCCACAGCCTGGTTAATTGAAAGGTGCATATTTGATAATATTATGATTATGAAAGCATTAGTATTTTATTTGGCACTTCTTGAAGAAAGGACATTAGTCTTTGTAGCTTAATTTGTGAAAAGGGCAGAGTTCAACAACTGGGGGCCAAACTACAGGCTATCTTTTAGAAATGTATCATACCTCCAATAAATAACTTTGAAACATGATGAAATAACATTCACTTATTTAGGTCTAATACTTTTTGATTCTTCACAATGTTAAGATATTATTGTAAATTAGAATATTTAATTTATATATTATGTTTAATTTATATATTTATAACTACTACTGTAAATACTGGGAGCAGAACTTTAAAAATGTAAGGTAAAAATTGTAAATATGAATTTTCTAGGTCTATATATAAAGTCTATATATGAAGAGAAAAACGTAATTAGTGAAACAGACTCAGAATTTTATTATAATAGCAAAAAAGTTTGTCTGGCAAAGTTAAAGTAGGGCTTTGCCATGCTTGTGTAACAGGAAACAAAATCCACAGGCTGCTTCTGGTGGAAAAGTATAAGAGTTATATACATCAATGTTCTTTGTTTTGCTCCTTTCTGGGTTGAAACAAAGCAATATATCCTGTAGATAAGTTAGTCTCATGTTGTTTTTAAGAATTTATATTTTAAGACTTCCTTATTTTTACAACAAAAACATACGCATCACACACCTTTCTGTTAATCTGCTTGTGTTCTGTCATGGGGAGAGATACTGCGAGTCACTCTTTATCTAAGGATAGAACTTAGTAAAGGAGTATTTCTTTTTGTTATTAAAAAGACCAGCTCTAACTTTGGTTTTATATTCTTTAGAATATATGGCAGCTGAAAGAAAGAATTAGAAATAGAAAAAGAATGAAAGCTAATCCTCAATTTAGCAGCATGAATTAAAAAGATCACTTTCAAGGCCTGCTACTTTCCATTCCAAAAATCTTAATAGCAGCGTTCCTTTCTCAGTGTGATCCTTCTTATCATTCAATAAAGGAGACCTTTTTTTAAAGAAAAAGAAACGGATATGAGAGCTTCAGTAAAGTTTTCAAAGAGCATGATGTTTTCATACAAATTAGAAGAAAAAGATCTCTTCATACAAATCTGTCTATTAAGAAATCAGAATTTGAACATAGGATATGGGTTATTGTTCATTTCAGATCTAATTAACCTAGAGAAACTGTCTGTTTAGGGTTGATTTTAAATCATATATTTATATATATGTATAAATATAGGTTCCTGTGTTCCTTTCCACTTTCTTCTGTTTTAAATTTCTTAAAATATCAGGCAGCCTACAAATCAGCTGCTGTTGTGCCCATGGCCAACCATTGATTTCAGAGAGTAACAGCTGACAGCCATGCAGCTCTGCTGCCAGCAGGTCCTTCCTCCTTCCCTCCTCTGCGTCAGTGAACTCCAGCATCTGAAGAATAGTGATAGCAATGCACTCAAGAGAGTTTTGGAGTAGTTTTAATTGTTCCGTTGTGCTGTGGTGTTAGAAGTGATTCAGATGTCCTACTGACTAATCTTACATTTCCATTCCATGTTACTTGAGGACCCTGTCAGTTTCCTTCAGTTCCCTGAGATTTAATTTTTACATTACAATTTTGTCACCAAACAAATGCCATTGGAAGCTGTTTCTTTAGCAAATCTTATTTTAGTGAAAAGTAGAGGAAGTATGGAACAAGATTTCCCCAGACAACTAAAGCAATAAAAATAGAATGTATCCCTTTAAAGAGACTTTCATTCCGATTTCCAATAAAACAGACAAATTTATCTTTCTCTTCTTCTTTCTTTTTCCTTTTTTTGTCCCAAAGTTTAATAGAGGTTATAGTAGTGTGGTTCCAAATAATATCAGAGAATCTAATTATTCTTATTAGGAATCATGAAATACTTCTAAGCAGTACTGTGTTACATACCATTTCAAATCATATTTAATTATTATCTCCTAAATAAAAGGAAGGAATGAAAAACTATGAAGACTGCACAGATGATCTATTTTAATTCACTCCCTAAACCTTGAGCTCCTAATTTGATTATGAATTGAAACATTTGTAGGGACTACTAATTCCATTGCAATCTTCATTTCAAATGCACTGACTGATGGCTCTACTTCTCTTAATAAGCTTTTGCAGAAAGTACCAGATTCCTTTGGGACTTTTTATTACTTTTCCTTTTAACAAAGCAAAGAATACTTTCTGACTTCAAGTCTGCAGTTAACATGACAGCAGATGAGAATGCTGAAATCACAACTGTGGCTTTATTTCCTTCCACTTGGCAACTTTCTTCATTTTAAATGGATACAGGACCAGGGAAGGACTACTATTGGCAGAAAGGGAATTGTATTATTAGCTGCATCATTTGTATGTGCGTCTGAGTATCTGAAATTAAACTAATTGTGATTGTCTCTATACATGCTTGGGAACTTCCCAACCTGGTTTGATGACAGAATATGAAGGAATTTTTTTTTTTTTTCCTTCACATGTAGATCGATATTCTACTTTCCACTTAATTTTTAAACCTTTTCCCTTACTTTTCTTTAAATTGACTGCCAAATGGGAAAAATACTAGGGTGAAAATATTAAAGAATTGCACACTAAGAGGCAATATTTTTCTGTCCTGTCTACTCATACCTGGGGAATTAACTGAAAAATTTGAATTAGAGGCAGATAAAAATACTGAAAGGTACTTATAATTGAAAGATGTTTCTCAGTTCTCCTCTGCAGCTTCATTAGTTTATTAGGAGCCTTGTATTACCAAAATACCCCTGAAGAAGTTAGAATACTTTACTATGACATTTGCTTGATGTATGCGTTTCCTGTACTGATGTTTTATGGAGGCAGACAAAGGACACAACGTGGCAAGTAAATATTTATTCTTTCAGTGTAGCAGACTCTGCCTAGAGTAAAACAGGGACATATTTTCCTGTATTCTACTGCAGAGCTTCTGTGGATACCTGGAAAAGTTTCTGGACTTTTTTGGGGGGAAATGGACAGCTGACAGGCACTATGTGTCTTTGGGAACTCTTTATATCCTGGCTATTTTGAATCATAAGATGACACAATGTAATGTAATGACCAGTCTTCACGAATGAAGAACCAGGGAAGGTCTTTACACCTTCCAGCCTGCGCATTGGCTTTTTTAGGTGAGACACAGTGTGCGCGGAACTGAGCCCACCCTTTAATCCTGAGGTTCATCTGCCGGGGCCAAGCGAGCTTGGACGGTGGCAGCGAGGTCCTCAGGACGTAGATGGATTGCCTTACAGGGCTAACGAGCTCCATCTGCCCGGGGAGTGGTCCTGACCGGGAATTGAACCCGGGTCTTTGAGGTGAAAGTGCAGCGCCTTTACCCTCTAGACCACCAGGGGCTCCCTAGATAACACAATAATGTAATTAAAAATATGCAAACAACAGAACTGGTGATGTCAGAAAAAAGTGGAGCTCTTTAGAGCATGTTAACTAACTGTAAATCTGCCCAACTGAAAACTGTAGGATTTGAATATTTATTTCAAGACAATTAGAATAGGTACTGACGTTTTCCATAAGACTTTTAGTTGGGACCTGTAATTTGTGTCCTCTCTATGATGGGTTTGTCCTTCTTTTTAATATGAAGGACATTGCACAAATGCAGCCAGTTCCTGCTTTCTCAGGTTACCAAAGGAAGAAGGAAGAATCTATATTTTGTTAAATAACATAGTTAGGTGTGGTTTCTTACTGGTTGTTGAGACCTATGCTTGAAGCAGAAGAGACTTTCTTAAGAAACGGTACTAAGGATACATCCTGGATCAAACTATGAGGAGATTCCTGTTGAAAAGACTATAATACTCACCTCCAGCATTTTCATACTATTTATGTGGCACTGTACTTTGTTAATAAGCCCTACCAATTAACAGACAGATGACTCCTCACAGTTCAGAGAAAGTTCTCCACAAGTGCCACTAAATTGCTTTAAGGAATCCAAATTTGTTCAGGTTCCCTTTCTCAGCCTGCATATGTGTCAATGATTATATCACAAAAAAGATTGACAACTTAGTAGGCAACAATCAAATGTCCTATACGCACACCCTTTGCTTGTTGTCTGCTTGTCTTCATGAATCTTGCAACATAACCAGCCCCCAGACAGTCCATTTCTTAATGTATTCTCTATATTTAGTCGTCATTCTAAGCAATAACTCTTCCCAAATCTTTAGAGAGAGCATTTATCTTTAGACTTGGTTCCGAGAACCAAAAAACTAAAAACAGTATAGCATTTCACTCTTGGACACATAAGTCACCACTGAACCTATATTTATATATGTATTGAACTGGTTTCTGTTAAGCACTCTGCCTAAGATTTAGGCATGGCAAAGTTTCACAGTACAGCTTTTTGAGGATGAAGCTGACTCAGATTTCATGCATTTTCAACAGCAGGTCTGTCTGAAAGGTTTATCTGCTTGTTTTTCTTTCCAGAAGGGAGTTTTCACTTCTGTTTGCACTGTAGAACCAGAGGAGATAATGAGCTGAATTCTGTTCTGTCTCAGTACCTACAGAATTAACAGCTAGATTCTTATTTTAAAAATAATTTTGAGGGAGTTATAATAAAGGCAACTAAACAATTTGTTAATATTTTTGTGTTCCTATGTTGATTACAAGGACTAGATGCTGAGAATTCTTAAGAGAATGTATTTGAATCTTGTCGTCAAACCTACAGCTCCCAAAAACATGGAAAAAAAATAAAGCAAGCTACTTCAAGCAAAGACAGTAAAAGATCTCTAATGGCAGTATATTTGTTGTCTAAAACAGTTTGCTGTAAATTACATGTTCTAAAGTAGAAATATATATTCCACAATGCAAAATTACATTCAAAGGACAAAGTAAAAAATAATTACTGCCTTGTGTAAGAAGCCTCAGGAATGACAAAGAAAATGGTTGAAAATTTGTGTGACTGTTGGGAACTATTTTATTAAAAATTGCTAAATTTGTACAGAAGAAAGATAGTAGAAATGTTCAAACACAACATGAACACCATAGTGACAATTCATCAGAACAGCCAGGTGGGACATTTTTGTATCCATGAAATACTCTACAAAATTTAATTTGCTCTCTCCAAGCCTTGCTGGCTGCTGTGAATATCTTTACAAACCTGTGGCTACACCTCTTCCACTTCATTGCCAGTTTTAACTTCTGCAGTAGCAGCACTACTTAAAATGTTATTTCCTTCTCTAAAATTTCTTAGCTATGTTGGTTTTTTTCAGACCAGAAGTTAGTATTAAACTGAACAGCCTATTCCACCTAATTGCACAGGCTTTTCCTTTAGACACCTCTGTTCTTCCTGAAAAGAGCATTTGCCGTTTCACGAAAGCATGCATACTGCCTTACTCACCTCCTTCAGTTTTTGTCTTTCACTGGCTATTAACAGTTGGTCCAGTTTGTACTAGCTGATGAGGCAACCTCCTTTAAACTGAAGCATGGTGGGACCTCCTGTAAGGAATTGTATAGGAGCTGCTTCTTTAAGTTCTCAGTTCTTCTTGAACTGATAGAAGGAGTTCTACTAGGAAATGAAGACAAAGCCAGAGATAGCTTCATTTCAATGTGATTCTGATTTTTTGTTTGTTTATTTTTATCTTCTCTGTTAGGAGACAGTCACTGTCTTTAAACTTCACAGAATGCACTTTTGTGTCTTTGATAGGGATCAAGGGATAAAAGGAAATTTTTCTGTAGATTTCTGAAGTTTTCTATAGTTTAGTAAATATAACACAGATATATCATAATGTCTTTCCTTATAGGACAGATTAAATTGTCTCCTATATATGTAATACACTGAGCTAGCACCACACCTGAGTATTGTAAAAGTTTAATTCCTTTCCTTAGGTGCTAATTTTATTTGGTGACAGAGAACAAATTCAGATTTGCGTAATATTGTTCTTACTTTTTCCTTATAATTGGATCCATTTGGCCTTTGCTAAGGTATTGCCTAAATGTACTCTTTCCCAGGATCAGTTTTGGTTTCACCTCAAATTCCTTAGAATACTGATAGGAAAAATATGGATTTTATTTATGATGTCAAGTTTCTGTTTTGACCCCAAGTAGATGCTACACATTTTCTTTGTTTAACTATTGGCTTACTGTATGTGTGTTCTTTAAGAAAGAATGATTTTTTTTTTAAATAGAAAGTTGTTCTGTACTTTTGAGAAAATAATAGTGAAACAATGAGACTGCAGACTGTCACACCACTTGTGAAATCTTGCTGTTACTGTTAGACTGTTCACTATGTCTCTAAAATATTTTCAAGTAGCTCATAAGATTTCATGAAAGAAAGAAACAATAAAAATGAAATTCCTTGAAATGAATCCTGTTCAGCATTCTCTATGTTGCTGTTGTTTGGTGAAATGATATTACTGCAAGTTTAAACGTTTAACTTAAGTTCACATTTACTCCTCTTAGATCAGTAACTGCTTTTTCTGCCGAGATTCATTTGAAATGCCTCAGTAACATGAATGCCCCTGCAACTTGGGCTAGTATCTTCAGTTTGCCATACCTGAGTTTGTCTTTTTGCTTAAAAAGAAGAAAAAAAAAAAAAAAAGAAAAGAAAAGAAAAAAGGCCACATTCATCATTTTCTCTCCAGGTTAAGTACAAAGAGAACAGACAAGTTGATGGTGCCAGTGGTCTCCACTGATGGGCAGACTATGTTTAGAGGTTTTCTCCTGTCTTGTAGATGTAAAGATGATTGATTGGAGTTTCTTACTTTTCAAATAGTTTAGTTTTGTAAGTTAATCTGCTTGTGGTATAAGCAGATCAAGTGTCTTAAGTTGAAATATCACAACTGTCTGTTACTGTTGATATTGGCGCCACTAAGTGCTTTGAACAGAAAATAAAATGGACTGAAAGAGCAATAGATGTTGGTCTGAAATATTTGAGCCTACATTATTAATTTGAAAAGCTACTACAACTACAAATTGCACTAGCTCTGGAGTACTTCAAAGCCTTGAATAAAGGAGGCAAATAGCCACAGTTCAAAGTAGGAAGAGGTATATATATGTGTATAAATATGTACCTGTCATATATCCCTGCTATTTCAGCCTGAAAATTCAGCCCTTGCTTCCATCAGTAATACTTTGATAATGGGTTAATGGAGTTTATGATGGAAATTAAATTATTAAAATTGATAAGGGGAAGGAACTGGTGCATACTCTACCCTAGTCTTTCATAAATTATTAATCTCTTATGGATGCTATCTTCATTTACCTCCAACAGTTCAATTAATCTTAATTAGACTTGTTTATTAGGAGATTTGAGTATGTATATTTCACTCTGAAGCTTTTCTGGTGCAGTCCAAACAGACTGAAAAAGAAGTGCAATCAATTAAATGATGTAGGGAAGTAGGAAATGAAGAATGTTTCAGTAGGATGTAGGTAATGTGTGATCCTAGAGATGCATTGCACCTTTAAATCTTTACTATTTCTAGAAAATCAGTTGAAATACCTCCCTGAAGTCGCTCTGCAAACACAGGCAATGAAGAGAATATATTAGACCCAGTATCTCCATGACAGCGCCTGTATTAAAAATGGATGGACAGCTTCCGAATACCCATTGTTTGCTGTCTCCACAGATAGGATTCAGCTAATGAAACAGCTAATTAGATTTTTGTAATCCTGTCGTCATTGTTTGAGAGTGACACTTTGCTTGAATTTCTCATGTGGATCTCTTCAGTCTAGGAAGAAATACTTTTTTCAGGCCAATTTGGCTCTTGTCACTTTGCTGGAATGGCAGTTCCCTCTGTTGGTGTAATGAAATCACTGCTTTCCCAAACAGAACTATGTCACTCAGCATTTAAATAGAAAAGAACAAGAAAATGAGGATATGATTAGTCAAACAGGCCTTATGTTCAAAATCCATTTCTGAAATCAAATAGTAGAATTGGATTGAGTTCATAATGGAAGAATTACTTAGGTATTATTGCAAACCATATTGCATATTCATAGACTTGCTGAATGTGCATGGATTTGTCAGGCATTCTCCACTCTCCACTCCTCATTTCTATCCAGTGCAGATGCAGTGAAGGGATAACCAAGTGAAAAGCCGTTTAAATTAAGGAGTGATTAAGGCAAGTTTGGGTGGATGCTGAATGTTAATCTCACAGGCTACATGTAAAAAGGTGCAAATTTCACTGGTAGCTCTCTGACTTCAGCAATGCATCATGATGAGACTGATATATGAGAGACTGCAGTCCTTGAAGCTTAATTGAGTTGTATGTTTTTTTTTTTTAAAAAGTTTCCTTGGCAATAGTATTTCTGATGGTATTGATTTCTAATGGTAGTTGGGAACTATATTCCCCTAGAGATTCTTGTAAAATCCCTGCAATTAGAGAAACAAAACTGCACTGACCAGGAAAGCTATATTAATTCGTAACTCAATATAACTTGACCCAGATTGTCTGCATTCCTGCGTGGATGGTCCCCTGCCATCTGTGGGGCTCTGAGTTCTGCCCACGAGAAGCTCCTTGGACAGTTCAAATTATACTCTGAAAAGTCTTTGCAATAAGAGTCCCTACATTTAGTATGTTAAAATAACAAAGTTGAGTGAACCAGTGTGCAAATTGCTAACCTTCAGGGAAGGTACAGTCTGTTAAACAACCCTGTGATGTCAAGTACATTCTCCAGACTTATATGATATAATAAATACTGTTATGTAATTCAAAGTGTTTGGGTGAATCTATATAACAAATTATCTGCACATCTGACTAGATTATAGAATTACTTCACAAAGTATTTTGCTTGATGATATTCTTTTAATAGGAACACCACAAGCCGACTTGGTTTAATTGTTATATATAATCAGTATATATGAATGTCCCGTATTTCTATAGCACACCTACACACAGAATCTCAAGGACTTAATGCATAGTCTATCTAATGACATCTCTGTTGTGGTTGATGCCATCTCCACAGTGTTCTTAGGCAAACTTCGGCAAAGAAATTTAATTCTTAAGTCAAGTCAAAGGCCACACAGAATTCAATATAGGATCTCCTAACTGAGCTGTTGTTAGTGAGTCTGTCTTATGGGATTCTTTTCATGGTATTTGTGACTGGTTCAACTCTTTTTTTTCATGATTCAGAAAAGCTGTGGTTTTCAGGAACTTGGGTCTAATATTGAAGCAGGGGTACTTATACTTTCAGTTACTATTTTAAGTGAGAAGACAACAATTTTCTGTGATCAGGTGTGATCTACAGAGTTAGTATTCTTAAAATAATTTAAAAAAAAGAAAAAATGAGGAGAATGAAAAGAATAATTACAAAGAGAATTTGGAAAAATGTTTCAAATTTTTAACAGCTAATTCTATTTCTGTAAAATTTCATCAAGTTTTAGCTCCACTTTTCATTAATTTTCTTTCCATTGCCATTCCATGTCTGTCTTATGTATATTAAGAAGTCAGCTGAACAACTGATTTGGTTTCTATAGATGTTGCCATCCACATTTTGAGTAACTGAGATGTTCTGTTTTCAGAATACATATGAAATGGACTAAATTATATGGGATATAAATACTTTAACAACACTGTTGAAAGCCTGTTATTTTTTTTTCAAGGATCTTTAAATATTTAAACATTATACTTAGTGTATATGTCTAAGAGGTTTTGTCTCATAATTTTTAGTTTGTTTTGTTTTTATAAATGGTTGACAATTTTTTGAAAAAAACCCTTGTAAATAAAGTAGTATTTACTTCTATAAGAGAAATTGCCAAATTTTAATCATAATCTTTTAGTGATTTTTTGAAAAAAATACAATTCTTTTTAGGTACTGAAAAATTTTGTTTCTTTTTTCTCTTCCTGATATTGAAATTCTTTTCTTTCTGAAAAGGGACTATTTTTATCATGTATAGGTCATGTCAACATTTCAAGGATGCTAAAAAGGGCAAATTATTTTTTTTTCTGGGAGTGTTGGTTCATTTTTTTAAATACAGACATTGTCTAGGAAGAAATAAAAGAAAAAGTATTTTCCCATTCTTCTTGAGTTTTGAGGTATTAATGAGTTTGATCACTACAGAAACAAAGTCAGTCCTCCTAGTAACATAATTTTAAACCCTCTGAGTCATAGTTATTCATTATTAGTGGTAATTACATGAAAAGGAAGTTGTGTGTCTGTTCCTGCTGCTTATTTTCCACTAGAAAGCATAATCCTTTGTTTGTGGACAGCACAATTAGCAGCTTTGGAGATCATAATTATTTCATACCTGGGGCTTGGAAGAAACCTGGGGAAAAGACACTCTTAAGCCTTGTCTGAAAATTGAATTTACTTAGAGCTATTTTTCAAAGTTTCGGTTATTGGACACATGAATATATCTGTAAAATGCTCAGTCCACAAGTATGTGCGTGGATGGGTTACTGGAAAATTTGTATGGAACAGTGCTGATCTAGTTACTGTGCACAAGGCAAAATACAACAATAACAAAAAGAAATCCAAAATAAGGACGCAAAGTGTAGCACAAAAATAAAGATCCAGACAACATATTATCTTACAATAATTTTCTTAATGGACTGATAGACAATAGATTTGATATTCCCATGTATCTCACGAAACTTATACGAGCTACCCTGACTGAGAAGTCTGAGAATGAGAGAAACAAATTCCTAACTACCTGGTAGACCAAGAAGTAGTAGCTTTTTCTTTCCCTCTAGTAATTTATGTTCTTGTAATAGGTGTTGATATGGTATCTTTGACCGTATTTTCAGTGTAGGTGTGATGGTATGCAAATACATGAATTTTCCAGTTCATTATCTGATACAAGTTCAAACAAAAGTACGTGCTTCAAAAGGCAAATTTATAACAAATTTGTAAATTAACTAAATTAACTAAAGCAACAGTGATAATAAGACTCACGTGTAACTGTTCCAGTTCAATTATGGAACATTCTGGTATTTCTGTTCACATTGGATCTGCATTTTATCAGACAGCAGCTGATGACAATTTTTGCTCTGTAATAAATCATATTTTCTGTTTTAAAGAGTAGCAATGGATTTCAGGTTGGTAATTTATCAATACTTTGTATCACTAGGACTCAGTATAGGCAGTGCACTCAGGGACTAGAAACTGCTGAGATTAAAAACCAAATCATCTTAAATCCAGAACTTTCTGGTTCAGTTTATTTCCACGTCTCTGATTTTCAGAAGTATCTGGTGACTTTGGTGCCTGGGATGAAATTTTATTTCTGTAGGTCCAACACATCTGTAAAAGAGCAATCTACTCTTGATTTCTTCATCTTCATTTCTTCAGAAAAATGGCCAGCCAAATTGGCAATTTTCTATCAGTGGGAGTAATTTGACAAGAATACAGAGCTCAGTTTTACACTTTGAGCTGAGCTAGTAGCTAAAACAGCAAAAAAATTCCTCCACTGAGGCTGAGCATACTTGATTTGTGGTTACTGAAAAAGTTAATGTTAAACCTCGAAACACATTTTTCTTGGCAGAGTCAGTTTAAAGTAGATCAACATTAAAACAATACTTAAGCATGTCAAATAAAACATATTAGCATCTTGTGTTTTTTTGCCAAACCTATAGTTCAATTTAATTTTAATTCATAACCTATTTAATCACAAGTAGGAAGAAAACACAAAAGTGGGTAGTTTATACTTTAAAAAAACCTTATTTGACCTGTAAGAGCATTTAGCGGTTGCTGTTGAAACAAGAATCCATTGTATATGCCAAAAATATAAAAGAATATTGTATATTCTGAAGAATTTGTCTAAACAAAAGTGATATGTAAATACAGCTAGGGAATGAAAATGACAGATTTGGTGATATGAGCACACTGCATAACTTTTAGCATGTATAGTTTGTTGGTTTTATTTCTGAACAAACTCTCTTCTTGTTTTCTAAGTGTTCTTTCATATGCCGTTACCATCAGTTGCTCTTCTTTACGTAGTTTCCAATATTTCTTTGCTAGTCTGTTTTTTTCTTCATATGTGGCAATCCCCAAATATATATGCACTAACCACCTTTTGAGAAAATGGCCTGATTTAGAGGCCAAGGCTCTAAAAGAAGTACTAGATGAGACACATTTTTTTGGTAAAAAACCATCCATCATCCCACTCTGGTAACAGTGGAGCATGTCTGCTTATAGAAAAGATATCAGCATGGGGTTGCCTGGAAAGCAGATCTGTTGTGATCCTGTGCTTCTGAAAGCTAGACCTAGAGAAAAGTTTCTTTTATTGTCATTCCTTAGTGTCCCAGAATCTCCTTGCAAAGATGTTACTTGGAAGGACAAATGTAAAATGAAGGGGAAACAAGTCCTGGGAACTCATGCACTCTCTAATTGTTTTTTCGCAGAAAGATAGTAATGAATATAATTTAGCCCTCTTCCTTGTTTTCTAGCATTTATTTACTATGAAAGAGATTTGTGTATCTGTTTATAAAAATATTTAATAGGTACTGACATATCTTTCAGCAACCAAAGTCAGCATTTTACACATCAGATTGGTCAATCAAAAGCTTAGTCCAAAAGTCAACAGTGCTTCTGAGCAGAAATACTGAAAACCTGACAGTAACATTAACTTGTGTTATATGTGTCATGACTTCTGCTTATGGGATCTTTACAGCTATTAATTAAAAAAAACAAAAAATTAGGGTGGAGTCCAGTGTTGAGGAATATATCTGCTGTGAGTAGCTCAGTTTGCAAGCTGCCAATTGAGATGTAGATTGAGCTCTAGATAGGAGGAACCTGAGGCATGAGGCCATGAACTGCCAAGCCTTTGGTTAACAAATGGCAAGAAGATGGGTATCCACTGGGTGAGTGGACACTGAGAGATGCAGAAGAAGACTGAAGATCATTGGCGCTAACAAGGTGGAAGGACAGTGGGAGACACAGCAGGAGCAAAGGACTCGGGAGGAAGAGTGAGACTTGAGTGAGGGTAGACTGTGAGAGGACAAAAACCCAGGGCTCATTTGCTGGAGGAGCCTCCTCAGATTCACCAGCTTGGGCAGTTTCTGTGTTACTCTATCATGAATAAATAGCTTTATGGAATGGGACATCTGAGACTCTGCTACAGCAAACCAGAGGTCGAACCGGTAAGGAAACGTGGTCTGACTGTGTGAGAATGGAGTGTGCAGAAAGTCAAGTGGAGCACTCATGGGCTCACTGGAGCTGCCTGCTGTGAAGCTTCTGCATGCAGCTTCAATCAGAAATGATAGCTATCATGAAATTACATTTTGTAAAAACTGCTAGAGGTCTAGTCACCCAAATAACACGCACTGATCTTCTGTGTACTCGTGGGATTTTCTTCAGTTGCCTTTTCCCTGATAGAATGTGTTTCAGAGAAGCAGACTTTATATTCTTGTTATGGATTCTCCAGAAAACAAACAAAAAAAAATAAAAAAACCCAAATATATATTTTCTCCATTCTTTAATTAAAAGAAAAAAAAAAAAAAAAACAAAAAACACAAAGCAATAATTTTAAATAATAAAGTGTTTAAATATGTCTAACTTAAGGTAAGAAAAAACTCCCTACACCTATCTCACAGAATATTATAGTATTCTGTTGATCTTGCTTCATATAAATCCATATATTTCTTGTTTGAAGCCTTTGGTTATGTGTTAAGATACTTCCTGAAAACATCAGCTTTCATTCCTATGACATATTTATTGGTCAGAATATCTGAGGAACAATAGGTTATTTACTAAACACCTTTTAAAGGAAGATGAATGAATGACTTTCTGTTCTTTCTGGATATTAACTTGACCAAAAAAAGACTTTTTTTAAATTTTGATTTTGCTTTGCATCTCAGCAGAAGAATCTCTACATAGATATAATTTCTAGCAAGCTGGGCCCCCAGTATTGGCAGACATTTCACAAGACAGTTTAAAATTTCCACAGAGCAATTAACCTGTTTGAAAGTGACCATTCACTGAAGCTGCGAAACTAGGTACAGCACATAAAAATGTGATTTAGGCTTCGAATTGCTGGTGATAAGCAGATGATGGTGCTTTTTGAGTAACTAAGGGCACCTAATGCAATGGAAACATTAAACAAAGGTAGAAAGAACCCAGTGAGGTAGTCCACGGGAACAGTTGTGTCTTACCATGGTGCAGAGGGCATGTTTTGCTGATGCTTTGCAGTAGAAATGAATACTCAGACTGTGAAAGAAAGCTGCTTTTCTTTTCTGGTTTAAAATGCATTTTGCCACTATTTATGCTTATTCAACCCATTGTTAATATAGCATACCTTATACATTTATGGCAAGTGTCTGCCTAATAGAGGAACTCTCAATTCTTTATATTGTAAACTTGTATGAGGAAGGACTCACAACAAGATTGTATCACTGAATAATTGTTATATTTGACAATTAGGCTAATATAAATGCCTCTTCTCCATAAAACAGATAAGAAAGTCATGATATAAATGTACATATAAAAAAAATTCTAACTTTTTAAAAAAACCTACTATGTAGGTGCTTGCAATTAAATATGAACATAATAAAATAATAAAAATAGTGCCTAAGAAGGGACAGAAAAAACTTGAAGTAGTTTATTTTACAAGTATAAACTTTCTTGCTTCCACACCAAGTGAACAATGCCCTCTGCTGATTGTGGGGAGAAAAATGGCTAAAAATCTGGAAAAATATACCTGAGACAAAACTATAATATAAGATAAACTAGATTAATTCTTTTGATGTTTACTGACATATCTAAGGCTCTGTCTATAACTTGTTTGTTTTCTGCAGATTATATATGTATATGTATATATGATGAAATATGTTTGAGGCGGTACTTGTAAAGGTTTCACACATACCCATCTTTGTGTAAATTAAGCCACTGAATAATATAAAAGATGCTGATGTCAATGCATTTTTCAGACTAGGTGGGTGGTATGTTGTATGTATGTATATGTCAGTGTGATCCTAAAACTGAATGACCTATCGTAAGAACAGAAATTCTGTTAAAATCTACAGATAAAACTTAGAGAACTGGAATGGTCTCTGTACTGCTCAGTACCTCCCAAACAGTTTGTGCCTCCCTGAAGTGCTTGAGAAGAGGGAAGAAAGGAAGCAAAGTATTAGAATACTTTGTAATTCTTTGAAATGGTAATTAATGTGTGTGTTCCTTGATTCCAGAGAACTTGGGCCTTTTCTGAACTATAATTCTCCAACTAACTATTTACTTCCCAAGACTTTCTCTGACAGTGGGGGAAATTGAAGGCAACATTCCTGAACTCATTACTGCAGTCTTGCAGATTGGAATTCTGAGGTGGAAAATGTGGGTCTGAAGAATCTCCTTCAAAATTCTGAGGGACAAAAATTATTGTGTTTTTTCCATGATATGTTTACTGGAAGCTCTTGTGAGCAGCAGAATTTTTTGAAAGTCTCAAAAACTGTCTGTTTGCAAGGATCTTTTTTGTTTTTACCACTCCCTCCCTTCTGCTCAGTGCTTATGACGAAAGCCTTCTGAGTCAGGTTTTGAATCGGGACATTCTGTGATGCTCTGGTAACTACTACATTTTAGTTCTTGCTTGATAAAGACCTTGGTGTTTGACTGCTCCTTTGTGTCATTAGAATCATAAAATTACAGAATGTCTTGAGTTGGAAGGGGCTTTAAAGAATCCAGTTTCAACTCCCTACCATGGTCAGGGACACCTTCCACTAGAACAAGTTGCTCAGAGTCCTACCCAACCTTGCCTCAATACTGCCAGGGATGGGGCATCCACAACTTTTCTAGGCAACAAGTTCGACTGTCTCTCTACCCTCTGAGTAAAGAATTTCTTCCATATACCTAGATTTATTCCTTCTAGCTTTCTCAAACATTGAAGAATTTAAATGCTGCAAAAGTGTTTTTTTGTGAAATGTGTCTTGTAAGAATCAATGTATGTCAATCATCTTTGTCTTAAAGATTTCGATAATATGTCTGAAAAACAAGAATGTCTGAACAACAATAAGTAAAAAAACAAGGTTTTTTTCTCTATACAATATGCATATGCCTGCAGGGAAAAAAAAAAGGAAAAAGAAAAGGAATACTTAACTAGTGGAATGAAAAATTAGTCATGCTTACCTAGACACCACTGTGTCTCAGGATGTAATATAACATCACTTCTCTCACATCTGTATCCAATTAACAGCTGGTGTAAAACTGATAATGTTCAATTGGATTGATACTTTGGTTAGTATAATGTTTTTCTCTCAATAAATGTTGGTGTTCCAGATGAACATATTTTTCTTGTTTTCTATAAGAGATGGATAATTGTTGAATGCCCACTTAATTCTATTTTAATCTCTGCATTCTAGAATACATATCACCAGTAATGCATTGTTAGAGTCTTCTCAGTTACATTTGATGATTTTAGACACTGTGATAGAAACTTCCCTCCAGATCTGTGGTTTGTTTACAATTGGAAGAACAAAGGAAAACTCTACGCCAAAACAAAGAAACAGACAAACAAATGAAAAACCCCAAGCCCCAGTTCTACACATGATTGTGAACTTTTAGCCTTACTGGGCTTACTGGGAAAGTTATTATTGCTTTATTTATAGCTTATCCTTCTATAAAAAAAACCAGGATCCTGCAGACTTATATTGAAGCTGGATTACTGGATTAAAAAATGTTCACTTGGGTAAGAACAAAAAGGTCTGTCATGCAGATAAAAAGTCTCTCTGTACCGAGATCTTCCATCCATGTCAGAAACATTTATTCCTTGCATATATGTATCTGTAACTGTAGCAGAATCAGCTCAGTCGTTGCTGATCTTGATGTCATATCTGCATATTGGATATCTCCCAATGACAAAGGGAGCAGCCAACTGTCATGCATTCCTCTCTCTTGTTATGGATTGTGATTCAGCCAAACCAGTGTTCTGTTCAGAAAATGAAAGTAACCTGGATTTGAGAGTGCATCTGGATATGTTTTTAACACCTTCTTTGCACCATCATCTGACAAGAATACCAGTAGGGAGGGCTTATTACAGTGAGGTGCAGTATTAAACCTCACTACAATGAGAAAAACCCTTCATCTAAGGCCAATTGAAGCAATATTGAATGCTTTTTAGGCTATTGTGCTGTACTTTTCTGTCTGATGTATGTCTCCTGGGTTTGCTTTCTTTCTTTAGATTTTAAAAAATACTTTTGACTCTGTTCTGTAGCTGTTGTTGTTGCATTCTTTTTAGTGTTTGGTTTTGGTTTGTTTGGGTTTCCTCCCCTCCCTTCAAGGATTAATTAGCTTTTTTTTTTCTACAGATTTAAATGTCCAAAGTGCAATCTAGAACGAATGAGGACTGCAAAGGAAAAAAAATGTTAATATGTCTTATGTCTCAAAGAAAAACTCTAGTAAATCTTTCCTGTACTTAAAACTTCGAGGTTCTTATTGTGTTTTAACTTTAATATGAAGGCATAAAAGTAAATGGTAGATTATGGGTATTTGCATCAAACAAGTGTTGTATTTAGGCTGAATGTGGTTTATATATTTTAAAACAATTGTTTTGTACCATAGATATTTTAAAGACTAAACTACATCTTGATCCCCAATTCATTCCAAGATGTTATATTCTACCAGTATAAATGATGTGGGAAAGTGATGGAAGGGATGGGGGGGATTGTCTTTGTATGAAACTGGCATAGTTTGTCCAACAGTCCTTGCTTCTGCTGTGTTTTGCTACAGCAAGTGTGAGAGAACACATGTTATTAGCACTTCCAGAAGGGACTGTTTGCTTCTAGCTTTTGTCAGGCTCTGAGGACATCTCGAGTAGACTGACAAACTCATTAAATAATAACAAAAGTTTCATTAAGGGGTTAAATTTTTAATTTGAAGTGCAGTACATTATTCAACCCTCATACCTACTGATTATAGGCAGAAAGTAAATATTTAAACATTGATGCTCTGACTGTTATCTCTGTGACCAATTGTGTGGTATTACAGAACAGTATATCAAGTAAAGAGGACTAATGTACTGAACTGCAGGGAGTTTTTTAGAGGCCAAATATGTTAACTTAAAAATTGGGAGGGACATTAGGGAGAAAAAAAACTATAATATTTCTTAGTGCTAATAGCTTTAGTTGAGTACTGTGTCTACTGAACAGACTGATATCTGCCTATGTAATTTACTGTTCCCTAGCCATGATTTTTCTGTTCATCTGCATTATGATCTAATTATTAATATTACAACTTGAAATATTTAAGACCATGTCAGACAGCTGTTTCAACCTCCCTCTTTTATACTGCAACCACTTGTATTCATGCTTACCTTATAAAAATTCCACTTTTTTATAGCAAAAGACTGAGGACTCCAAATTGGTTTGCAACATTTCTTATACAATTTAAAAATCTAAAAAATATTCTCAGATTTATCACGCTGACAATCACATCATTATTTTTCTCAATTCCACAGTTTTCCCAGTATAAGGTTTGTGATGTTTTGTAGCATGTTGTTAAAAACTGTGGAGGAATTTGGCAGCTATGGCACAGCCTTTTTGGATGTATTTTGTAGACCTCATTTGGTTCTCGCTAGTACTGTTGAATATGGTAGAATGTATAAAACTACTTAATCTCACTCAGATGTCAATTTTTTAATTTGAAAATATATATATATTGTTCTAATCT
This sequence comes from Empidonax traillii, assembly GCF_003031625.1. NCBI lineage: Eukaryota > Metazoa > Chordata > Aves > Passeriformes > Tyrannidae > Empidonax > Empidonax traillii. The sequence continues at coordinate 764,593 of NW_020955500.1, forward strand.
TATATCTTTGTGCTTTTTTTTTCCCCACAGTACAATGAATCAATGGAATTTTTCCAGGATCAGCACTTTCAGGACAGTTATAATGAGCAAGTTTAAAAAAAACCCAAATTTGTGCATTGCTATGGCTAAGTCATAGGCATCAAAGGCATAGTGTGACAAAAAGAGAGGATATTTCTTGAAATGAAAATACATAATAAATGTAATTCATTAGATTTTTGGAGAGAGTAACAATTTATCTTCTATAGGAGTGCTGAGTGTTTATAAATTAATGCATTTATCATTTGGTGCATTGTTTTGGATCCAAACTATTGCTTGAAATAATGATGCCTTACAGAGGTTTGCTTCAAGTTTTTGAATGTACTTAGTTCTTGTACAGTTGTACACATAGAGACCTCTAGAGGAGTTGAGCTGTTCTGAGGATTGAGCAAACCCCTCCACAGAAACCTTTACAAGTATGACAGATACACTTAAATCAGCTCACAGCAATAATTACTCAAAGCAAAGTGCCCAATAAAAGCATAAGCCAGTATGAAAATATGAAACGTTTATTGACATATCTCCAAAAAGAGAGGATGTAATGTTGTGGAGTAGAAGTACAGAGCAGATACGCCTTTGTTTTTAAGGGACATCACAGAAGACCTGGCAATCTAGATAAGCTGTTTACAGACTGTTTACTCCACGGGGCATATGAACTGCTGATAGCCATCATTTCCCCTACAGAGCTTATTTGCTACATTTTCAGAAGTTCTGTATATCTAAAATTTTATTTTCCACCCATACCCTTACAGAAGTGATATGAACATTATTGCGCAGTTCATAAAAATATATATATGTGAATTTGTGAAAAAAGTTGCTCACATGAAATATTGTAGAGTTCTAGTGTGTGTTATTTTGTGGTGTAACACTTGAAAGCACTTTCTACCTGTTCATGACAATGTCACATTTTGAAAAACATTGTAGTCATAAACAGCCTTCAATTTTTAAAAGCAATTTGACAAAATGTTTTGCTGCTAATAGTAGTTTATCTGAGATATAGATACTTATATTTTGATTACAGAATTTTTTGTGTATTACAGAAAGGTCTAACACTTGCAATGGTCAGAAGATTATATTTCTTTATATGCTTACTAAACATCATTTCTACAATTCCTAAGAGTGTAGACAGTGAGCACTCTTCCAAAAATTGTCAGTGGCAAAAGTAGAGGCAATGCCAATAACCATTGCATCTGTTGCTCAAAATTGCATAATTATTAGAAACTTTAAGAAAATAGATCTTAAAGGTCTGCCTCACCTTATTTTAAATTATACAAAGTCATTCTGGCATAATATTATGTGCATCTTTGGGCACCACAATATAAGAAACACATTAAGCTATTAGAGAGAGTCCAAAGGATGGTCAAAGAGATGGTGAAGGACCTTGAGGTGAAGCCATATGAGGAGCGGCTGAGGGCACTTGGTCTGTTCATCCTGGAGAAGAGGATACTGAGGGGAGACCTCATTGGAGTTACAACTTCCTCGTGAGGGGAAGAGGAGGGACAGATACTGATCTCTTCTCTGTGGTAATCAGTGACAGGACCTGATGGAATGGCCTGAAGTTGTGTCAGGGAAGGTTTAGGTTGGATATAAGGAAAGGGTTCTTCACCCAGAGGGTGGTTGGGCACTGGAACACTCTTCCCAGGGAAGTGGTCACAGCACCAAGCCTGACAGAGATCAAGAGGTGTTTGGAAGATACTCTTGGGTACATGGCGTGACTCCTAGGGATGGTCTTGTGAGGGTTGGACTTGATGATGCTTTTGTCACCCTTCCAACTCAGTATATTCTGTGATTCTGTGAACCATATTCCTTTGTATATATGTAATGATTTTCAGCTTTCCTTTGTAAAAACACTAGTTTCGTGACAGCTTTTTGCAGAAGTGTTATTTTTTTGGATGCATTCCATTTTCTCTGAACATGAATTCCACTGTCTTTTACACTTGTAAGAAAAAGTACTGCTGAATCCAAAGCCTATTTCAAGGTCAACTTTACATTCAGAAAAATTGGAAGTAGTATTACTCATTTTGTGAGTCACGAATTGAACGTGAGATAATATAGGCTCTGCCTCTGCAAAACTGAGTAGCTAGGTCTCCTCAGAGTTCTACACTCAGCTTGAAGCTGGAGGATTCAGGTGCTCTAGAAATCATTGCTACTTGTCACCCATTCTTTTTATCCTTCATAAAGTACATAATCAAATTAGGCATACTGTTTGAACCGCCACTGAATACTACAGATTGAGAAGACCACAATCTATTCATTCCTTGTACATTTCGTGTCACTTCTCATCTGTAAACTAGATCTACTTATAATGGCTATTTATTTGTGTTTTTTTGAGTCCAACTGTCCCATAGGAAATCATTCCTATTAGCATATTTTAGTATGCATCACTAACGTACTTTTTAAAATGGCCAACTTTGTTGTTTCCCTAGATTGGGAATGTATTGCTGACTTTAGTCCCCTCATACTGTGCTTGAGTTCATATTGTAGAACTTTTTTGGAGTATTCAGCTGGAATTTAGCTAAAGAACACACTTTAATAGACAATACTAGGTATTCAGGAAAACCATTGCAAATACTTAAAATAGCTGTTCTTTCTTTAGCATCAACTATTGTGTTCCACAGAGCTTATCCTGCTATACCATACTACTTGCTAATGTAGAAACTTACACTTGAAATGACAATGACTTTTCAAACTACTTTTTAAGAGATTTGTATTTTTAAAGATGTACAGTCTTCTTGTGTGTGTTTGGTTTACTTTGAGTCTCGATTGATTCCTTTTTTTGACACAATTCAAATGTTTTGTTATTTTTCATTTTAAGCATTCTCAGTCATTTCTAGTGATACCGATCCACTAATATTTCCTCCCCAGTCAACTTAGACAACAAGTATGTAATTTTTAGATCTAAAAAAATTTCTGAAACGTTTGAAGGTGATATTAGATAGGTATTTGGACCTTTTGCAGCTTCCTAAGTTATTCCCTTCTGTGTTTATTTGTAGATTATCGTCTAACCTTTTTAATCACTTCTTAGCTCCATGATTTTGACACTTATGCTTCAGTTCTGCAACAAAAAAAACCTGTATGTACTCTAACATTTAGGCACCCCAGCATAACACCCTCAACCCCCTGGTAAATCCCTGAAACTATTATTTGGAATCCTATTAAAAAAATCAGTAATAGAAATTATGCAAAGTAGAACAGTGCTGTAACACTCAGATTTTGTTTCACTGACCATTTGCCATTTGATTACCAACATGGTAGAACCTGAAGGTATATTACTATAACTATTTATTATAACCTTCAATATAAAAAGTAAAAGCCTTTTCATAATTATCAACTATGAACTCAACAGTATTTAATATCATTATTACATACACTGCTGCATGTATATTAAGTGTAATATTCCTTTTCAATGGGCTGCAAAATTGCATTCATCTATCTCATAATTACAGAACCTTCATGTGCATGTATCTTCTGCTGAGAATTCATCATACCTTCCCTCTTTTGCTTAATACAGAATTCTAAGAATTCATTGCGATTTTTATCTGGAGTAGTAGATTTCTAGCTTTAACTCTGGATGTTTCATACTCAAAGATAGTCTGGAATAGCAGCTGTTAAAAATTAGGAAAAGATATTTCAGATTCTGGAATTGTTGCTTGACACAAATGTCCTTTTTTATTAATGTACACAAAAAGCCTACAAAGTTGCCTCTGGAATCAGAGCTGACTGCAAAAAATCTACAATTCTAGTCTACTATTGTCATTTTCTGAAACAATTTTGTCAAAATACAGTAATTTATTTTTTTTCCTATGCTTACAAGAACATTTGCTTATGAGGTGACCTTTGTGTGATTTTCTGTTCTTGGTACTGCATATCTGACATTCTAAGAACTACCAGCAAGTATATGGCTATTATGAAGTAAAATAAGTTAGACATAAGCAGTAGCTCCTATTATTTCCAGTCCAATGGACTGAAATAAAATACTAAATCAGTGTCTGAAAAAGGATATATAAGAGGACACCAAAACTAAATTTATTTAATTAGTGCATTTCAATAATCAAATATTGTCAGCCATAGCAATTCCACTTAGTAGGAAACTAAAATGAAATATCTACCATGACAGAACTTTATGTGAGTGACTAGATAGTTGAAAAATATTGAGAGATAGATCTGAAAAGCAGGAAAGGAAAATAATGAGGGGATTCAAAACTGCTTTATAATTATCAATTTTTGTCAGGAATGGCAAACAGCAGTATTATCCCCTGCTAATTTGTTACCACTCTGTCATAGGGGTCTTAATTTCAAGAGCACAAAGTGTCAATAAAAGTAGTCTTATTCCTGTTCACATATAAGAAGTTCTTTTAATGCTATTAATTTGCTTGGAGAGGAAAACTTGCAATTCTTTTAACTTTCACAAAGTTTTTTACAAAATCAAATTAAAAAAAAAAAAAGAGGTAATTTCTTTGGAAAGAAGTAAATTTTGAGCATCATTTTAGTGTAACCTTCAAGTCTCAGTTGACTTGTGCAAGTCACATAGTAAAAAAAAAATAATTTCAGCTATGTTTCCCAATCCAAAATGATTGTTTAGGGAATTTTGTCTGCTATCAGTTGGAGTTTTAGTTAAACTTGTTCAACAGAAATTCACAAATGAAAAATTTACTACCTTTATTTGAATTATACCTCTGTTTCAAGATTTTGATCCCCAGTGTACAAGTGTTTTGACTGAAACAGTTATAAATTGAATCTGAATGTTTTGTCCTCTAGATTGCATTTGTGCTCTTACAGACCTGAATAACCTCGTCTGGAAAATTTCTGGAAAATTTTGTAATGTATGTGTTTGCTTGCCACTATGTTATACAATTACTAGTGAAGTTAAGCATAGATCACATTGTCTTAGAATCACTAAGGTTGAAAAAGACCCTTAAAATCATAGAGTCCCATCATTATGCTAACACTTCCAAGTCCACCACTAAACCATGTCCATAGATATCATGTCTACACAACTTTTAAATACATTCAGGGATTGTGACTCAACCACTTCCCTGGGCAACCTGGGGAATGCTTGACCACCCTTTCAATGAAGAAATTTTTTCCTGACATCCAATCTAAACTTCCAAGCACAACTTGAGGACATTTCTTGTCCTATTGTCATGGAGGTAGTCAAAAACAACTTCAGGCAGCTCATACATTCAGACAAACTAATTTGCAATGAAAACCAATGTCCAAAACTAGCAAACAACAGGTGTAACCATAATGACATTGCAAAGACATTTGAGAGGTTACAGGTTTGGTTTATCAGTCAGGGATACTGTTGCTACACTGACGAGCAATGACGCAAAATGTGCACGCCTGCACACACACAAGGAACTCCTCTCCCCCATGGGTAGCATAATTGGTACCCTGAAGGTTGGTTCACTTCACCCGAAGTGTTGAAGGATCACTCAAAGGTATCCACTCACCCATGACTATATAGTTGATTACTATATTATTATATAGTATAAATAATAATAGTTATGTATACTCTTTTAGAGTTGAATATTATTATTATTATTTAGTTAGAACTATTATTATATAGTTGAAACTATTATATAGTCTTAGTAGAATAGTATAGACTATTCAACTTCTATACCCTAGACAAAACTAACACAACTGGGTTTTTTTCTTTATAGAAAGAAATGTAATGTTTAAAATCAGGAGCTACATAAACCTAGTATTCTGCAGTATTCAACATGAAATTGATAAAGCCATAAAATACTGTTATTATAAAAGTGCAGTGAACTCCTCCTCCCCCAGCTTTCATTTAATAATATATACAAACACAAAAGACAAACATATTAAAATCCTGCACTGCAATTTTATAGGATGTTATCCATTGTCTGATGATACAAATGGAGCTAAAATGTTCACTATTATTATAATTTCTATGCCAAATCATTTTAATCTGTATATTCTCACAAATTCCTGGTGAGGAAAGTAGGTACTGTCACTTCAGTTTTACAGATAGGCGTAGAGAGAAATGTACTTGCCCATGTCTTTGAAGGGGACAGGAGCTGAGGTCAATCCTCTCAAGTCTCAGGAACTAATTATTAGTTTGTTTCCTTTATAACTTGCAAAAGAAATTCTGCATTGGCATATATAGGGAATGAGTCCCTGTGTTTCTTAATAATAGAGGTAAGTCTGCACTGAAAGAAAATTTATATTCATCCTTCTTGAGAGGGACAGGTGAGTGAGGAGCAACAGAACAGCCTTTTTGTCTATTCAACTCTTTGTATCTCAGCTGAGGCTACCAAAAGAATGCTGATTAATACTTATGGATTTTATGATAGATCTTTTGACAACCAGAAAGTGGAAAAGCATTACCAGCTTATTTCATATATGTTGCTTATTTCCTAAAAAATACCTCAAAGTGGCTTTCAGTGGTTTCGGACAATCAGAAATTTGAAAGTTGTATGTATGGATTTATCAGTGGGTGACTGGATGTAACAATGGAAATGTAAATATTAAATAATATAATAATTATTAATTTATTAATAACACAAATATTAAATATTTAAATATCTTATTGCTTTAGAGTTGTTCTGTTTGGAGAAGAGCAAATTTGAAAGATGGCCTTCAGTTCATGTTGCAGTTTAATTTTACAATTAGAAAGTTACATGTCTTTTGATTCCTGGGTAGATGCCAAGCTTTTAAAATCAGATGAGATTTTTTAATCTTCTGCAGCTAAGCAGCCATTGATCTGCCAGAGAAATTAACTCCTGTGATCTAGACCTGTGTGTAGGTAACCAGATAGTAGATAACTTTGTAGTATCATTAAGAAAAAAAAAAAAAAAAAAAAGAAAAAGAAAGAAGAAGAAGAAGCTTAAATTACTTCAAACTTAAATTATAGTAAAGTTTGTTATTAGAGCAATCCACTTCATTTTTTCAGAAATGGCATCCATAAGAGTACATCTCAGAATGTAAGAAAGCTCTGGGGATAGCTAAGTCATAAGAATCATCCCTGTATCTGTCCCATTTCTAACTCTATAAACTCTTTACCTGAAGTTCTGCTAGGTCTTATGCAAGTAGCTCCTGGGACCCATAAAGAAAATCTTTTTAGACGAATGGTTAAATTGGTTGTTAAATATTAAATGTCTACCTGTAGCACCAACTCTTAAGTGCCTCAGGGCTTTGAAAGAATTAAAATTGGTTCTTTCTGAATACTTATGTTACTTACCAGGGTTTTAGACGGTTTTTCACTTACCCTGCTGATGGCCTTAGGGTATGACAAAGTCAGTTAGTGTTAAGATGCAAAGAAATTCCACCAATTATTTGTGAAAATCACTTATTAAGTTCCTACAGTAGCTGGTAGATATTTGACATTTTGAAACTAAGTAAACTTTTAATTACAACTACATAACACATCTCTTTTTCATTATGAGACCACATTTAATCTCACTTCCTATCACACAAATTAAGGAACTCCATGGACTACTTGGGGTGGATAACACTAAAATAATTAACAATACATTGAACTGTTCCTGCTGAGTGAAATCACACTTTGTGCTTCAGAAATAAAGCATTAAAGCTAAATATGAAATGCCTGGCACAACAACACAGAGAGCCTCTCTACAAAGTGACTGTGTTTCAATGACACTTCCATAGGATTCTGGCACAAAGAGCAGTCTTTCTATCTCCTGGATTAGTTTTGGCCAAACTTAGCACAGCAACACAGTGTGTGGGTTGTGCAGCCCATATGTAAGTTCACTACAGGTGAGAGTGCAGCTTTGTCGTTCTACCTTTCCCTACTGTCTAATGTAATAAAGGTTAAAGAAAATAATTGGGGATTGTAAACATCAATATTCACTCAGAGGGAGAAATTATCTGAAGAGATGTCAGAAGCAGTAATTTATGCATGGAATATGATCATTGTCTTGAACACTTCTGTGGAAAAAGTAGAATTTCAAGTTTCTCTCTGAAGTGTCTTTATTTATACAAGTTCCGAATTAACATGGCAAAGTTAAACTATTTCATAAGTAAACTATAAAAGTGGTCAGAGGTACAAAGAAATTTAATTAAATGTGAAATTATAGACGTGGTAGGAGTAGAGGATGCTGAGTTGATAGAAGCACCACATTTTAGGATGCATACTTGTATAAGGATATTTTTGATGCAACATAAGGGGTAATAGGTAGGAAAATAGAATTAAAATATAGAGGAAATGTTCTAACTGGAGAATCAATTTATATAAAAAAAGTTTTGGTGAATTTAGCACTAGGTACATTTTAGGTAATTCGGTAAATAACAAAATATGGAATAACAAAGTCTGGCACTGAGATGAAGTGATTTGCTTTAGCTAGATTGTCTTTTTCATCTTTGGAGTATTTAGCTCTATTTCTCACTTGAACTGGCTGGTTTGGACAAACTGTCATTATCTCTATATTTGCTCATCCGATTTTAACTTTGACCATCTCTAAGCTGTGTCAGCGGAAGAAACACTGTCAAAGAAATACTCTCTCTTTGGAGTTGTATTTTTAGATCGTGAATGATCAAATGAGAGCTAAGCTTTGCTACAGTTTTTCAGTATAGCAGTCGGGTCTGTTTCTTTTAAACTGCTTTTAAAATAATCACTGCAGATAGACTCACAAAATCACAGAATACGCCGAGTTGGTAGGGACCACAAGGATCATCGAGTCTAAGATAATGCGAGATCTGAGTATGTGGATTAGCCTCACAAGGCAAGCCATTATCCAATTGCTGGAGCAGTCATCTGTCACTAGTTAGATGCAAACACTCCCATGGTGTCTTCTGAGCAAGCAACCTTCTACTTATGGTCAGGAGGCACGACAAGTTTAAAGTATATTTCCCAGAAAATGTGTGATGGATTGGAAGACTATTACACTCTGAGTGCTGCCTAGAGACATGCATTTCACTAGAAGCAAATATCTGTGTAGCAATTATCTGCTGTCACTATTTGCTACAGTCTTGTCAGTGATCACTTATTAGGCAAAATCAAAATAAATCATTAAAATTGCAGTATCAAGGTTTTTCCTCAGAGTTTCCTATGAAAAATAGTATCAATGCAGAATGAACAATTTTGCATTATGAAAATTTTGTCTTGGTTTATGCTCTATAGAGCAGATGTTCCTTGGATGAAACATTTAGGTCTGTATGAATATAACTTTGTGTACCTAGAACCCTGGAGGGATATTTGGAGTAATGGCACTCGTAAGAAGAGGTGGAATATTTTATATGTGGAAGTTTCTTGAGTGAGTGCTGCATGCGTACTTGATACTGTCTGGTCGCAAAAAAGGAAACTTGTTTAACCACTGTAGAGATCTCAGAGGACATGTCACAGAGATGGTACTTCTAGCATATTATCTAACTGGTCTAAATTCATCAGTGGAAGTAGTTCGAGTTGCATACACAACTCTGATAATCATCCTGTGTGATGGTTCTTCTTATATCTCATATTTCTTATATTTCTTCTTATGTTACACTTATTATTTATGTTTAGAATGATTTTTTGGGGGGAGGGGGTTGTTTTGTTTTAAATCCGAATCTTCACGAGTACGAAACATATACTTGTTTTCAAAGACATATGCCTGAAGTGTCTACTTTTCCAGCATGCCCTTGGACTCTGGTAATCCCATAGGTGAGCAGACAGAAAATCAGGCAGTTTGTTGTTCCCAGCCTTTCTGCATTTATTCAGTAACTCTTCAAAACCAATCTGTTTTCTCAAAGTGCTTCCATTTGGCAGATAAGTGTTTTGTGACAAAAGTTCTGTTTAATCAGAAAAATCCTGTTTAATTTTGTTCATTATATGGTAGGAGAGAGACAAAACAGATGCATTTCAGTCTACTAATCATAGAGCTTGACTGGATGAGTTTCAATCACGTCTCTATCCTCTTTGTCTTAATTGCTGTTACTGATACTAAGATTGTAGCTATGAAACCTGCATGCTGCGTTGCAACTTTTTATATTGGCAGCTGTTGAACATGCATTTTCAAAATTAGCACTATGTACTTATGTGTGGAATACCATCTTCTGAGCGAATGTTGCTCAAGTGTGCTTTGCAGACATCGTTTGCAGGTCACTTAAACTTCAGAGGATTCCTCCTTATGGTCATGGTAGTTGAAAGCATCTGAAGTATACATGAAAAATAATACATTTGTAAATGAAATTAAGGCTCAGGTCAATACAGTATCTGTGATCTTAGAAGTTGAAATGACCTTAAGTATGGGATTACAGATGCATAAATGCATATAAATCTTTTCTTGAATTAATGACTGAATATTTAATATATAATCAGCAAAGGAAACATTAAATTGTGCACTGAATCTAATAAATAGGACAGTTGTGACCAAAAACGTAGCTTACCAGTTTCTGGCTGGTATAGAGTTAATTTTCTTCCCAGCACCTGATATGGTTTTGTGTTTTGAATTTAGTGAGACTAATGTTAATAACATGCTGGTGTTTTCGGTGTTGTTAGATAGTGCTTACCCTAAATCAAGGACTTTTTGATTTCCCACACTCTGCCAGTGAGAAGGTGCGTAAGAAGCTGGTAGGGAGCATGGCCAGGAGAGCTGACCCAAATTAGCCAAGGGAATATTCCATAATATAGACCATCATGCTCATTATATAAACTGGAGGGAGCTGGCTGGGAGGTACTAGTCCATTCTGGCTGGGCATCAATCACCAAGTGTTGAGCATAGAATCATAGAATCATAGAATCATAGAATAGATTGGGTTGGAAAAGACCTCCAAGATCATCAAGTCCAACCCCTGATCCAACTCCAGTTACTATATCATGGCACTAAGGGCCACATCCAATCTCTGCTTAAAAACCTCCAGGGATGGTGAATCCACCACCTCTCTGGGTAGGCTGTTCCAATGCTTGATTACCCTCTCTGTAAAGAATTTCTTCCTAACATCTAACCTAAACCTCCCCTGGCAGAGCTTGAGCCCATGTCCCCTTGTCCTGTTGTCGGTTGCCTGGGAGAAGAGACCAACCCCCACCTGGCTATAACCTCCCTTCAGGTAGTTGAAGAGAGTGATGAGGTC
>NW_020955500.1:777496-799248 GCF_003031625.1 Empidonax traillii
CGTGAGCCAGGACTGTTGGAAGATGATGGAGAGCGGCTTGGCAAGCTCTTCTGCCAGCTCCCTCATCACCCTAGGATGGATCCCGTCTGGTCCCATAGACTTGTGAGGATCCAGATGATTCAGTAAATCACCAACTATTTCCTCCCGGAATACAAGGGGGCTATTTGGCTTTCTATCTCTGTCTACCAGCTCCAGAGGCCAGTTGCTTTGAGGGCCATCTGTCTTACTGGTAAAAACTGAGGCAAAGTAGTTGTTAAGTACCTCAGCCTTCTCCTCATCTCCATTAACTATGTTTCCCTCTAAGTCCATCAAAGAATGGAGGTTTTCTTTGCCCCTCCTTCTGTTATTAATGTATTTATAGAAGTGCTTTTTGTTATCCTTAACAGAAGTGGCCAATTTAACTTCAAATTGTGCTTTTGCACAATTCTATTCTGGAATATCCAATAACTGCATAGTTAGAACATTTGAGGGAAACAAGAAACTCATGTTCAACTTACTGTTTTGCCCTGGAAACATCACTACTCTCTGCAAATGATCTAGTCACTTTGAGGCGTAGCACTATTTTGCTTTTGCTCAAGTATATAGTAAAATGTACTTAATGTGCTGGTATTATAATTTTAAGAGTTTGGCTACAAAAAAAATGCATAAGAAAATAGTACCTTTTGGCATATACACTTGTCCAGCTGGTATAGAAACATTTGATACAGCCTGAGGGTAGCTTTCCACAGTCACAGCTCTGAATAACTTTCAAGCAGCAATGCAGGGGAAACAATAAATCAAGATTCCCTAATGGTATTATATTCAAAGAAACCAAAAAAAGGTAGTATTTAAAGGAAAATTTCAGTGAAACTTGATAAATTGGTACAAGTAAAGATGTCTAACACTTTTTTTTATTTTTTCCTTCAATCTAAAGTCTACTTTTTAGTTTTATGCACTTAGTCTCTCTCTGATTTGCTGTTGTTTTTAATTTAAAGTTGAATTTGTGACAACTTTTTTTTTTTTTTTTCATTTTCCTTGCCTTACCAGTGGGTGAGACATGAAGAAACAGAAAGACAAATGGAAAGGGGGAGAGAAACACAAGTTTGGCTTTAATAAGTCTTAATTTCTTTCTTTGTTTAGATCTGGGACCTAAATTTATTCCAGCTCTTGGATGAAGTATAAAGAATGAAGAAACAGAAGAAGTTTTTAACCAAACGGCCCTCATCCTTTCTACTGGATTGTATGAGCTTCCATCTATAATTTCTACTTTATAGTAAAGCAAACAAAGGTTGAGGTAGGAGAAAATAAATGGTATTTTCATTTAGCCACTTTCATTTTATTCTTGGAAGTTTGCTTGTATTCATTTCCCTCTTCTAATTTTGCAATCAGAAAAGTCAAAAGGTAAGTTTTAGGACTCAGCTGTGCTAATGAAATATGCAATGCAAGGGAATAGGGTTAGTTACCTAACATACCTGTATCATCATAGACTATCCTGAGCTGTAAGGGACTCAGAAGGATCATCCAGTCCAACTCCTGGCCCTGCACAGGACAGCCCCAAGAGTCATACTATGTGCCTGATTGTCCAAACACTCTTTGAATTCTGTCAGGTGCTCTGACCCCTTCCCCAGAGAGCCTGTTCCAGTCCCCAGCCGCCATTTGGGTGAAGAACCTCTTCCTAATATCCAGCCTAAATCTCTCTGAGGCATCTTCATGTCCTTCCCTCAGGTCCTGTCACTGGTCACCACAGAGAAGAGATCAGTGTCTGCTGCTCCACTTCCCCTCATGTGGAAGTTGTAGACTGCATTGAGGTCTTCCCCTCAGTCTTCTCCAACCTGAACAGACCTTATTTGCTCTTTGTATGACTTTCCCTCAAGATCCTCAGTGGACAGATATGTTGGTATGAATAGAAGAGAATTCAGCTATATCTAATAAACATATTGTTTAGTCATTAAATTAAGAGACTATTTACTATTTTTCTTGAGTTCCTCCTTTGCAACTTATGTAAATTTTGTCTATTTTGTTCAGTAAGAGAAACTAACATGCTTAAAATACTTAGAGAGAAACAGATGGTATAGTGACTCTGAGATTAGCTCAGCTGATTTAGAGCATGGTGCTAATAATGCCAAGGTCATGAGTTTAATGCCTATATAGGCCATTCACTGAACAGTTGGACTTGATGATCCTGTGGGTCCCTTCCAACTCAGAATATACTGTGAGTTATAAAGTTCTTATAATTACGCTAAAAATGTGGTTCTCTGGCTGATCTGGGAATCCAAAAAGGAAAAACTAATTTATTTTTTTATCCATGAATGGGAAAGTTCATTAAACTTCAGGCTTGGGAAACAGTTTAGTATTGATTGTGGTTAAGACCAGAGGGCTAAGAACTGGAAGGCTTGGCTACCGTATTAAATTCTTGAGCAAATTTGCTCTGTGACCCTGGAAAAATTAATTAATTTACACTCTATACCTCAAATCTAGTCGATTTTTTTAAGTCAGTCACTTCAATCAAAAGAAAAATAATTTAGTTTTGTGATCTTTTAACTACATCTAGCTAATGTGGATAAGAACTGTCACTGCTGGCTTTTCACTCTTCAAATAAACTATATTTTTCACAAGCTTTATTATGGATAGGGATATCATTATAATGCCTCAGACTTCACAGAAATCTGCCATTGCTAGTTAACTGCTTTTTATTTGAGATTTAATACCCTAGATCTTTTTTAAAATCTTGATATTAATCAAGATGGAATGTTAGTAAAATTTTTCTGATATTTTCAGAAGTAACTACAGCTGGTTTAATTAAATTTTACTGAAAGTAGATGCAACCTTTCTAAAATTTTGCAACCATGTTGGGTGTTGGGAGGAGATGATCTTTAGGGTCCCTTCCAACTCAAGCCATTCTGTGATTTTATGATTTTAACTCTCACAAAAGATTTCTTCAGTAGGTTTTGAACTAATCAGGGGCTTTAGGTTTGGATTTAGGTTTGGGTTTTTTTCTTTTTGTTGTTTTTTTTTTTTTTTAATACATATATATTTTGTTTCTTAGTTTGTTTTTGACTACTGGATACTGTAAAAAAACTGTCTCATTCTAGTGAAAGAATTTTTATTAAATGAGTGTGTTTCTGGGAGATTCCTTTACATGAGATGTGATACATTTTATTAATATCTCTAGGACTACTGTGATACCTAGTTTATAACATTCTATAAGGTTCTGCAGTATATAGATAGTAAAAACTTTTGAGAAAGCTTTTTTGTTCTCTTTTCTTTATCCTTTCACTATTTCATCCAATTTTGTGGTAGGTATCATCTCTACAAATCACTTTTTTTTTATCTTAAATCTCCTCTAACAGTAGACATGTAAAATCTGCTGTACTGTAACACAGAAAACTTGTTTTATTGAAGTACTTTATTTTAAAATGTCAGAACAAAGAATGAGAACCAGATCTTACACAGTGATGGAAACTTAATGTTTGTCTCACAGTGACAGCCAACATCTTCATTATTTACAATACACAGGAAATAGAAGTAACCTCAGTTACACAGAAAATTTAGTCTTTTTTCTTAAAAACTATTGGCTAAAAAACTCCAAATACAAACTGAAATAGCTAATTCATGAAACACACATCCAGGCATAATATTGTGATTGCTGAATAGGGTTTAATTATTATGCACTACTGACCAACACAGTTCTTCATATATAAATGTATATAGTGTAGAGAGATTTTGTAATATATAGCAAAAAAATATCTGTTTTTAAACAGCTGATAGATGAATCATAAAAACATCCATACATGACTTCTTTAGTTCTTAGTCAGAGTCTTCTGGAAAACAAGCTAATATTTATGAGATAAGGATTTCAGGGAGAGGAGGGAGTGTTGAAAGAGCAAAGCTGCATGTTCCTTTTTTTTTTGGGCATGCTTTTAAGTATAGAAGCATGAAAACTGGTACCTCAGATATTTAATGGTCAATAGCAATAAATTAAGAAATGTTTAAACAGATTACCTGTCTCACTGGAGCTACAAACTTTTCCATTGGTTTTAATGGAGCTGAGGCTTCATCTGAAATTATCAGCTTTCAAATCTTAAGATATTTCCCTGTTAACTCAGTCTTCAAAAGAAAACTATGTCATTGGTTCTTTTATTGCACCTACCAGTCTCACAGAATCACAGAATCTGTCAAGTTGGAAGGGACCCACAAGGGTCCTCGAGTCCAGCTCCCAGCCCTGCACAGGACCACTCCCAAGAGTCACACCATGTGCCTGAGAGTATCATCCAAACACTTCTTGAACTCAGACAGCCTTGATGATGTGACCCTTTCTCTGGGGAGCCTGTTCCAGCACCCAGCCATCTGTCACAAGTATTACTAACCCTTCAACAATCATAATGCATTTAAACCTGTGCACTGTGGACTACATTTAGAAATTACATCACGATAACATGTACATGATATCTATAAGCACTACTTAGCACCCAAGACATCTCCCAAGACATAAACTATCCATAAAGGTTGAAGAAATTCCAATTTTCATCAAAACTTGCCAGCCGAGGAGTTTCTTGTATGAATTTGGAGGAATAAGATTCAATTAATTTGAGCAGCGGTAAACTTAGGTTATAGTTGTGTTTTGTCTTCAATAAAGCCTAGTTTGGCTCTAAATGGTTATGTGAAATTGAATTTTGGGAGCTTCAGGTAACCATTATTTTAAATGAGAAAAATGCTAAATGTTACTCCAGGCTATGTTTTATTAATTTGCTTTTCTGTGATTATAAAACAAGTATTTAATTTGTTTCAAACATCTTAATTGGTTCTTTTAATTCTCCAGACTATATGATCAGTTTGATATTGTATGTAATGTTTAGTAGCACTCATGAGGTGGCTGTTAAACACTCTTACATGCATCCTCTGTAAAGTTTCTCTACATTTTGCTGCTTACCTCACTTTAAGAGTTAATTGCATAGCTGCTTTGATTCATTTTAACACTGATGCATTGTTTCACATTGTGTTTGATTACAGCTTAATCAATACAGTAGTATCATTTCATACGGTTTCAGAGCTGGCAAGATGTTATTGTAGATTCAGTTTCTATCTTACATGGAAAACATGTAAGATCAGTGGCTACTTCTCTCTTCAGTTTATTGTTTGAAACTGTAGGTAGTCAACAAAAAATTTTCCTCAGTAGCTTTATATGAAGTGTCATGATTTTATTCTTCAAAATGCTCATTGCAACATTGAAAGTTGATTACACTTCAGGTTTAAACTCTGCTTGCTCTGTGGCCCAGATCCACTAAAGGATTACACTTCTATGGATTTACAGTAAACAATCAAAAATAAATATCTATTTCAAGTATTGTATGAGATGACATTGTTAAGAGTCCTTTAGTATTTTTAGATAAAAAATAATTTAGTCTTTTCTGTCATGTTTTACATTGTAGATGCCTCAGGGCAGAGATTAATTCTTCCTTGAAGTGCAATTGCTTGAATATTACTGTTATGCCTGCATTGGGATTTTTGGGGTTTTGCTGAAATGAAACTCCCAGCAACATTACTTTGTGAAACTATAATTTTTACAATTTTGAACTAAATTATTTTATTTAATAGTTTTTAACTGCCAATTTCAGCAACATATTATTATTAATTCCAATTAATATAATTCTCAATAATAAAATATGAAATGTATGTCAGATTGCAGTTAGCAGCTTCACTTCCATAATGTCAATCCTTTTGTACTGTTTTACTCTTTTTACATTAATTTTATTTTATCAAAATACAGCCAGTTCTCTAGCTAAGATAAATTAATTCAGAGTCAAAGGTTGTATCAAAATTCAAAATTTAGAGTTCAAAATAATGAGCTTTCATGTTTATATAGCATATAACACATGCACATGCACAAATCCTATACTTTTGCTTTCTGCACATTTGTGAAGAGCTATTTTAAACAATGCAGAAAAAAATTTGAACTTTTGTGACCTGATTTTTATATTATATGTCTAATAATAATTAACTATAGCAATTCTGCTTGGGAAATGATATTGTATTAATGCAGATTAAAAAGCATATGACAGAGTCAGACATTTGCACACCATAGCAATTACATCAGTTCCTAATTTATGATATGGGATTATTTTGTGCAAAATCTTAAGTACTATAAGCAGAATGTGTTCTCCAATGTTTTATGAAAAGGAATGTGTGTGTATGTGTCAAACTATATTTCAAAGTAGTGACCACTGATGGAAGAGAACTCCTCTTAGTCATATTGACTGAAGAACAGGGCTAATGAATGTGACTAAGAGGTTACCACTAAGAGGTAGTAAAACCAACTCAGAGGCCATGGCCCAAATATAGTTCAGGTGGTCACTGATTAGCATGGGAAAAAGTAGGACAAAACCCAGAAACTTTATTCCTCATATCAAGACTTCCACAGCTTAGTAAATCACTTTCCTTATATATACATACTTGAATCAATTTAAATTTTCTAATAAAAATTGCTGGAAAAAAAAGCTGAATGAAAACACTACATATTAAATTAGCCCATGTGACACACAAAAGTATGATTCAGCAAAGTATTTATGTGATTGAAACTGCTGCATTGCAGCTTGGTTGTTCCAAATTTTTTTTTTGCCACGCTTTTCTCAGGCAGCTGGATAAGCAAGAACTTAGAAGGAAATAATTTTATTATCAAAGACACATGAGCTTATGCTTTGCAAAACTTCTCCATTTTACCTGTCTTCTGAATTTATGGGATACCAAATTGGTTAACAAAGTAATTTGAAGTAATGCTCTAGCTTAAATGCAAAGGCAGTAGTTAAACTTGAAATAATTTCAGAGGCAGTAGATCAATGTGACATTCTGTAATGAGCTAAAAAGTTATGAAGTATATGTGAATCACTAATGTTAATTTTTTATTTACATTGAAATATTTGTATTTGGATGCTTTAGAGTAGTGATCTACCTCTATTAGATATTTAACAACTGCTTTTAGACCATCTAGTCCTGTCACAGGTTCTTTTAAGGCATATACCTCCCAAGTTGTTCCTACAATGCTCAGATATTATGTAAATTAATTACATAGGTAGAAGGATGCCTAACTACAGAATTATATTTATTTGGTTGCTCAAGTAGAATACTTCTGTCTTCACTCATATACCAGGAGACTAGTGCTGTATAATCCTATCTGGGCAACGTGAAGAAATCAGTGGGCCAGAGCCACTTCCTGAGATACTAAAGTGATGTGTTTTATCAGAAAGGGAAGAGCATTCTTCATGTCCTTCAAGGGCAACCAATCCTCATTAGCCCAGTCTGCAACCTGATAAAAATTTGAATATGTTGAATTAGTCATAATTTTTTCCAGCAGACTTTCTTTCATTTTAGATTTCATACCTCATAAATTTTACAGTGAGCCCGAACAAATTCCCCCAATTAATATAGCAGTCAATAATGATACTCAAGTTTCAGTAATAACCAGAATTAGAGATATGAACCTGAATTTCTTCAACTCTTTTTGCTGTAAAGAAAAAGCTGTCCTTGCTAAAACTGTATCTGATCCCTACCTGAAATTAATGAATATAGGTTGGGTTGGGGTTCTACACAGGAGCACAAACAAAAATGGAATTAATTAAACGTCTGTAGAAGTTGGCATTTGAGACCTAACCTTATGCATCAAGAAGATTCCTACACAAGTGTTGCTACTATTAGAAAATCTTCAAAGGTAAAATTCTACCTTACCCCACCTTGCTTTGTCTTAGTACCATTGCCATCCTCAGCAGTGCTATGGACTAAAACCACATAAAATATTCTCACTAAATCTCAAATGTTATATAATGATCTGAGACTTATTTATATTTTTAAAAAACTCAGCATATGTTCATAACAATTCATAAGCTATGAAGGAAATTATGCAGGCACCAATTTTTTTCTCCTGCTATTTAACTCACAGACCTGCCTTTCACAATGTCTTAATGCTGTTATTCTGCCATATGCCATCAGGGGACAGAAATGGCAAAGCATCTGCATAATTACAGCGTTGACTTCCTTTATATAGCGATCTATGATGGGGAAAAAACCCACTTTTTTCATTATTTTGGGAATACTTTGTTGACCTGTACCCTTAATCTTGGTTGGGTATAAGGAGCAGTGGAACTTCTAAACTACCCGTGCAGCTCAGACGAGCTATTTCCTGAGTATGTCTAACACAGCTGATATACAGTCATGCAAAATGCTCTCCAAGTCTTATATTAGGATGATTTTCATAAGATCTTTGTAAAATATAGTATTGAGCAGATCATAAATACCGCTCTTGTAGTATTGAGCAGATCATAAATACCACTGCAGGAGGTAACATAGTTTCTTCCCTAGAAAAAATATCTGTTAAATATAAAAAATGTTCTGCCTGAGTTCTTAATACTGGCAGAACCCCAGAGTGGAAATTAAAAAAAAAAAAAAAAGATGTAATGAAAGTTGAAATTCAGTTGCAGGAACGAAAGGAATAGGTTTCTATGATCTATCAGAAGACACTGAGATATGTTGTCACTTTTCAGTTTTTGTTTATTTTTGCAAATGAATTGCAGGATTCACAGAAGTATAGAATCATGGAACGGTTTGTGTTGGAAGGGACCATAAAGATCATCTACTTCCAACCAAAGCCTTAAGGAAGCCTTAAAAGTAGTAGTGGGCACAATTATATTTGTAATATGTCATACAATCACGTCAGTTTTCAATAACAAATTAATTAGATAGTGTTATTTTTCATATGCACACTCTAAGTGTTTTCCTCTGAGGATTTCTGAATGATACAAAAGCATGTAATTAGGCCTCTAAACAACAGTAATCATTGTCTTTCTCTACTGACAGGAAACTGAGGTACCAAGTGGTGAAATTATATTTCTGCTAATACACACTGAGTGAGGAAAAATCAAAGTATGGACTTTTTTCTTAGTGCTAGAACAGAGGATATTTTCATTTATAGTGTTTCTATAAAAATAGGAAATCATGAGTACTTAGGTGTTCAGGTCCATCACAAAATACAAAATGCACCTCTTCTATTAAAAAATAAAAAAGGATATACTGAACCATGTATAAGTAAGATAACTTTTAGGCTTCAAGTAAATTTTTTAAGTTGAACAACCCTAAAAGAAATAATTATAGAGCAAAGGTCTATTCTTAGCAGATGTCACTAAACACTTTCTCTCATCTATAACATGTAATAATCTAGTAATTTCTGATGACCATTTCATTGTTTGCACACAAAGAGAGCCATTATTTACATGATCTATTTCTTTCTGCTACTATCTTGACTTGTATCCAAACACTGATGCCCTTGAAAATAGTTTACTAATTTTAATATGATGAAAAAGAAATCAAAATTCATCAAATCAAATCAGTTTCTACTATAGAATTGATGCTCAAGTACATGAGGGTCATATATCCTTTAGTCATAAAAAGTTTTATTTTATGCCTATTATAGGAAGTATATCGTATTTGCTTAATATTACTAATGACAACCAATCTGTCAGTTTTCAATTACAATTTCTCACATATCTAGTAAGTTGCCCATTTATACATTAATAAGGTAATTATGCAGTGGTAGGAAAAAACCCTGAAAACTGGATCCACAATCAGTGAGTTGCAGGATGACTGATTATGACACCTTATTTTCTAATTAGCAGGAAGATTCTGCTTGGCTAATGTCTCTGCCTGACACATTATTTCAACTTGATTTTTGTTAGTTTTTCATCAAGGTCAGCAGTCCTTAAAGGACTTCCATTCTTCTATTTCAGACCTCTATTCTGTCACTCTTTCTATTTCACCTCAGTTTGACCTCTGAGACTGTTATGGTATGTATATCTTTAATATAAGTCTTGATGAAAGAATCCCTAGCTATACAAAAGAATTCTATTTTTATAATAGACCTTTTCCAGTCACTGGACTCAACTAAATGTCTTTATAAGAAGAGACTTACAATAAAAACACACACGCAATTCTCAGTTCTTCAATCTGAGTAAATGCAGCAGCTTGACAAAGAAAGTTTATGAATAGATTCCTTTCAGCAAAACATCTAAAAAAGTGCTAAATTTTAGGTGTATCATGAATCTGAAAAACTACGTAGGTTCTTGTCTGAGAATTCAAATTATGTTCAGTGCTCTGGTGTTTATTACCTTTATTCTAATGCATGTTTGTTTGAAAAAAAAAACAACCATAAATGGTAGGAAACATGGGCACTTCAAAGTATCTTCAATGTTTAAGTGCAGAAGGATCTAAAAAATAGAAGTTATCTTCTCTATAATTTCCCCAATCATTTAAAAAAAGCATTGAAAATGGCAATTAAAAAGACAAGTAGGACTTGAACTGCAGAAATTCATAGAATCTAGGAAGCACAAGTTTTTCCAGGAATCACCAATTTCTAACTGACTACAGAAATGCAGATGACAAAGAGTGATGTTTTAAGGATGTTTTATGTATACAGATAAATTTTTCATCACAGTTTAAAACTGGATATGTATTTTTTCATGGAAGATAAAATTAAATGTGTTTTCAGCTATTTTTAAGATTTGTGATTAACCACAGTTAATTTTCAGTTTAAATGTCCACGACAATTCAAATAGTCTATAATACTATTAACCCATTCAACAGCTTAATAATTGCAGTTTTATCTCTAGTTCCATTTGTTAGTTTTCCATTTGTTATTTGATTTTTTGTCTCATTCCTAGGGTATAGAAATACATAATTTTTTAAAATTTTAAAACAGGAATAAATATAGCAAAAATCATTGAAAGCACTGAAATATTACAGTCAAGAAAGATTTTGATTTTCCGACTGAATTAATTATATGTTTTGGTTAACCTAAGGATTTAAAAAGAAAACAGAAATATATGTGTGTTGGAGGTGAAAAAGACCACGAGGAAATGGAGACAGCATATGCATTGTGGAAGAATCAAGGGAAAGAAGAGGTTTCGTTTGAAGACTGGAAGAAAAACCCTGTCAACCCCACTGCCTGTGATAATACCGATGTTTGAGGACTTTGTCGTGGTAGCTTTGTTAAAATCATAAAACCTATTAGTAGGTTGTCTCTCCCATTTTTCCCTCATGGACTTGAAGCCTAGCAGGCATAGAGATAGTGTTCCAATGGTCAGTGTACCAGGTGGTACTGACCAATCATGTTTTCCCCAGTTATCTCCTCCCTTGTCCCTACCTCCTAATGTTTATTCATTCACCCTCATCCAACCGATGTTAGCAGATTTGCATGCTCCGCCCCATCTCCACCCACCTTCCAGACCCTTCTCTACCTAGCCCTATAAAACCCACCATTTTGTGTTAATAAAGTTGGATCAGCCCTTGGCTGTGAAGGTGTTCAGATGGGTGTCGTGTGCCTTGGGCTGCGTCACAGCTTGAACCTAACCTTCCAGCTTCCACCACTAGCTTCTTCTAACATCTACAAACTAACCACAAGAACCCCTGACGCTGGTCTGCTCCCTTCCCTTTTCCAAAACTGTGACATATGTGTATGCAATTGAAACTCGGTTTTTGTTAACAGAGAAATGTTTGTAGGAAATTCAAATACTGAAGAGCATCAACATCTGGTACTAGGGAATATAAAAATGAATAAATTTTGATTTTCACTTATAGTAATTTACACTAGTAAAAGTTAAAGCCAAATGGATTGGGATTTTATGCCTTTATATTTTTTCAAATCAAGCACTGGGACAATTGAAATATGCTTTTGTTTCAGAAGCATTTAAAGTGGTTGTAGAAGCCACTTCCCTTACTACTTCTCGTTGCGGAATCACGAAGGGCCACACTTTGCTTTAACTTACGACAAGGCATATGAGCTGAACAGATGGACCACTGGCTATGTTGTCTCATCAGAGGAGTTCTCAGAGAAAGGACTGATGACTGCTTTTTCCAGATGCAGAAGATGGGAAGGTGAAATACGTAAAACTTTGACAATGTCTGATGTTACATATACTTTATCCCACTCAAAAAAAGACACGATGCACCAGTTCTGAAGGAAGCACTTAAAAAAGGAGGGAAGTGACAAACAGAAAAGCTTGCTAATGAATCACCTACTGTATGTTATTAAAATCAACTAAGACCCTAATAAAGGACACTAACAATAACAAAAATGCAATTAATTTAAGCTTTGTTCTCTTTGAGCTCCCATAATTATGCTTTCAAGATGAAATGCAATTATGTGGGGGTCAAGCTATTTGAAGTATGATTTCTGTCACTGAAACTATTTTAAGGAAGGTCAGACTGAACATCTTAAATGTTAACAAGAGACATACACATTTGCCTGGAAATGAACAAAAAAGGCCGAAATTCGTAACACTATTCCTTTCAAAAAGATTTTACTGCAAAGTTACTTTTTTTTTTTTTTGCTTACAGTGTTGAATTTTTTTCACAGGCATTACATTTGCAACAAAGAATGGAAAGAAAAAATACAAGCAAGGGAAAAAGTACCTTCAGAATTTAGCTCAATGCTAAGACTCCCACTGTAATACTATTTGAAACTCTACAAAGGAAACCCATTGAACTGTCAGATTTTGCTGAATGAAAGATTAGATTCTGTTAATGGGTAGGAATTACTTAGAGGGCATTTCAGACCTGGTTTGAAGCTGGGGAATGGATCAACGTCAGAAGATTCAATCCTATCCTTCCCGTAGTCTTTAGAATTTGTAGTACTATCTGTTTGAAACGAAGACATAGGGAAAAGATGACCTAGTATTCTCCTAGACTTATAATTTCATGGTTCAATTCTAAATAAATAACAGAAAAATAAAAGGACCTAAAATATATAGCTTCTATTTAATTTGTCACATTTTAAAAGACATTCTGCTCCACAATTTTATTACTCTGTCAATGCAACAGTAAGATGGCAGAAGAAAGAAATTTAAAGTAGTAATTCCTATAAACAGTATGTTTCTTATAAAATCTTACTGGTTTTATAGGCTCAACTGCTTTCCAATGTTACAAATGAAATAACTCCATGCACCAAAGTGAACCATGCAGATAATCAGGTCTAACCACCACAGGGGGAACATTTTCTACAGAACTATTCCATCTCTGACTTCTCCAGTCCTGATTCTCAGCGGAATCTTTATACAATACCTCCAAAAATGAATTTAGGAAATGAAGCTTTTATAGATCTGGAACCTAGAAATCTTGAATTCCATAGAATTAGCATCAGTTTTTATATTCCAATACAATTCTCTCTTTTCCAAGTACATTAACGATGTAACACTTATCTTCTCCATAACATACTCTTTTCTTGTGTTGCTCTTCAGTCCTTCCTCTCTCATTATCTAATGCAGGCAGGTTAAGCTAAGAATAGTAGTCTCTAGTTCTATACCCAGTCTGGATTTTTCTCATTCTTGTCAAACCTGAGTAAAGTACTGTGACCTTAGAAGCTTTTTTTGCTCCAACTGTATGGATGCGACTAAACAAACAAACCAAAACACAACCCCTTTCTTCTGGCAGATTTTGTCTGTCTTGTATCTACACCATGTGGCTGAAAGATCATGACTGTAACAATTGAAAACTAATATAACTAAAAAAACATTGCAGATTTATTCAGTACCTCAATGCTATCCTAGGTAATAACTGGAATATAACCATGGAAAGTGAATATTGAAATAACATAAATGTTACTGCAAGATCTTCAAGTAGCTGTCAATTTTTATTTTTGTGTTTTATTTTGTTTCTAGTGCCATTATAAAATGTGGAGTCTCGGGGTTAAATATTCCCATCATTGATGCTATCATAGAGTATAGTCCTGAAGTAATGTTAAAGGTTATCTAGTACATGTCCCCTCGTTCTGCATCAAGGCAGAATAAGCTCTACCTATGACATCCTGAAAGAGGTGTATATCATCTGGTTTTATATTCTTTCACATTGGAGATTGAAGTTCCTTTGTGCATCTAGTCTACTGCTCTTATTGCTTTTCTCATTTAGCAGAAATTAATTACATCATGTGGGTTTTGTTGTTGTTTGGTTGATTGGTTGTTGGTTTTTTTTTTTTTTTCTTTTTCAGGACAGCTTGATTAGTCCTTCATATAGTATGAATAGAATTCTCCTATAATACGTCAGGCTATGTGGAAACAGAGAGAGAGAAAGACAGGACATGATAAGGACAATAAAAAGTTGACTAGTTTCTTTTATCTGGAGTGAGAGATCATCATCATGATACCACTGACCATGTTTTCATGAAGCCGGTTACAATTTCCAGACAAATCATTTCATCTTTCATAGGTTAAAACAATATTTTAGATTGAATTGCTTTAGCTTATTAAAATATCACACAGCGTGGAAATACTTAGGGTTAAGAAAACAGACAGATGGCTCAGTAAATTAATCTATAAGCAGCAACAGAGCATAAGGTTAGTTGCTGACGTTGACTGAATGTTGTGGAACGTGGTAGAAAGATGACAGTATTAATTAGAAGCAAACATATGAAGGTGAAAAAGGATGTGAAAGGGGATGAGATGGGTTAGGAAGCTGTCATTTAAAGGGAGGGTGAAATTTCACATTTGAGATTTATAATTGTATTTAAAATTTCCTACAATTTTGTAACATTTTGATTGAAAGCTCTAGTTAAACACATTATGAAAATAGGAACACATCTCCAGTGTTGATCCACATTCTTTACTCCAATTTCAAATGCAGCCTCTGTTTGAGACTGCTTTGAATTCTTTTCACCAGTTGTAATCATAATGCGGTAAAATACATCATATAGAACACAGAAAATAGGTCAGATGACGTTACAAGGTGCTTCAATTGAAACTGCTCTGAAACAGACATTTCCCTGTTCTTCCAAATTACTAAAGATTTTTTTCTCTTACAGTGTTTCTAACTACAATATATTTTTGGGTAATATATTACTATAAATTTGGAATTCCAAAAGCTACACTATTATGTTTATGGTAAACTATATGCTGTGTTCCAAGCTAGATTGTATTCTTAGTTTTTAGTTTTGGAAGTCACAACTTCTTGCTCTTTAAAAGCTGACATTATTACAGCTACAAAAATGAACTTATCTATATTTCACATATTTTTAAAAAGATAATGCAAGTTCACTGACTTTTCTGGAGCTGTGTAAATTCATACTAGCTGAAGACCGGGAATAGAATGTTTTCAATTTATTTCACTCTCATTTCTCTAAACTTACCCAACCTGATTTTCAAAAAATCCTGAGCACTCCTTCAGGTATTGAGTATTGAATTCTTTTGAAATCTCACTTTTTATGACCTTTTGATAAAGGAACCAGGGTCAAAAAAAACCCCAAACAACAGAGCACCTGAGCACAATTTAATATCTCCATGTATGGATTTATAAAAATCTTCCAGGATTCTGCTGGTTTTCTGTTCTATGACAATCCATATATAGAGACTAGAAATACATGAAAAAATGGTACATAAATGCCTATATTAAAAGGCAAGTATTCCATTATTTATTTTCTAGTGATATCTGAAACAACTTTTCTCCATTTAATAGCCTAGTGGTTGTAGTTTTTCATTACTTCCACTCAGTAGATTTAAAAGCAAAATAACCAAATACCTTGCTATATAATAACATATTTGGCAGAATTCTTTGATTGTTGTCAGAAACAACAGTGTGTTATTGTTGGTGAGCTGAATGGGATACAGGGTTCTTTGAGTGTTCTTTTGTTATAGAAACCTACCTTAAGTGCTTCTCTTTGAAGTTTTCTCTCCATTCAGAGACATATCTCTATTTAATCTAGAAAAAAAATATTGCAAGTTTTTTTCTTATTCATATTTACTGAGACATGAAAAGTGAAATTTGTAAGGAAGCTTGGGAACATAAATATCTTGTGTTTTAATCATATTACTCCTCACTGTCTTTTATTCCAGATGGCTTATATATTGAGTGTATATAATTTTACATTTTCCGTTAGTCCATTTCTGCTCCTGTATCAAGACTTTCAAATCAAAAAGATTTTTTTTCTCTAAAGAATAAAAAGAAAAATGTAATTTCTCAGCCTCTTCTGAGATTTGTCATTGACATCAAGATTGACTATGATAACACAAATCTTTGGATCTATTTCTGTTTGTAGCCTCTTATATTTATAAAGGTCATGTTACAAAAAAAGGAAAGTAAGAATATGTTTATGCGTGACAAAGATTTTCATGTAAAAATAATGTCAGAAAAGACAAAAACATTTGACACTGGCTCATTCGAGATTTAAAATTTCTGATTTATTTATTCATTTTTCTTAGCCTGCATTTGACTTTAATTCTGTTCCCTTAAATCCAGCTTTAAAGCCTCAGAAGAATTTGGCATGGTCCTTGGATCACATAGACATGAGAGAAATCAATTTACAGTAGAAGCTAAAGAGTGAATATTTAGGAGATGAGAAGGGAGGGAGATGATGGACTCTGGGATGTGTTCCACAAAAAAATGTTTGATGCTAAAACTCAGGTCCTGAAATGGTGTGTGATAGTAAAGAAAAATATTTATAAAAGAAGGGATTGAAGGGCATAATACTAGGATATTTTCCATTAAATAGTGATTATTAAACCTATTAAAAGTGAATCTGGTTGCAATAAATCATCAAGTATCTGAAAGTTTATGCTTATCTTTGCATACTTTCAGCTCTTTTAGGTTAGAAAAAAATACTGAATGTAATATTTTACAGTGCACTTCTAATTTAAAAGAGTAATAGATTAAAAACGTCACCAGAACAGAGTGTTTGTCCTCTGGAATGGTCTACACATTACTGAACATAAAATACATAGCTTACTTCTAGCCATATAAGTATCTTAAGAAACCTAAGCTGCTATTTTGAAACAAAATCAGACCATTCTGCCTTTTTCATAGCCGTTAAATTTCAGGTAGCATAAAGGAGATGGAAACAAACATCCATGAGTCTCACAAAGACAGCAAGAAAAAAACAATGGCATGTTCTGGCCTCAACCATGGCTCAGTTGTGCAGGGCTGTGACCATAGGTATAGAAAGATATTCCTAAATTCCTAAACCAGGAGCCACTTGTAAATTCCTGAAAATGGATGATGCTGCCTTTCAGTGCAAATGTTTGTAGATGTTTCCCAACTGTTAGTTCTATTAAAACATTACCTCTGGAACCATGAGAAAGAGTAAGGAATTTCTTATGGCCAACAAATATAGACCCTCATTTCTATGTGCTTACATAGCTGTCATCTGCTTGATTTGTCTGAAAGGAATTGGTATTGTGCATAATACGTGACAACATACAGAAAGAATAGTCTTTAGAATTAATGTTAGCTCATATCTGGAACTCTGTTTCAAGGTTTCTGATATTATTTCAATAATGGTTTACAAATGAATTTTTTAAAGTTTTTACATAAATCTCATTGAGAAATTAGGTGTGGTTTTGGTTTTCTCCCCATCCCTATCCCCCAGATCACACCCTTGGATTGAAAGGAATTAGGCATTCTTTACATTCTTGCTAAAAATCTTTTATAAATTCATTCTTTTAAATGGTTTTAGTTAGCAATGTTTGCCTCATAAAACAAGTACTTTGTATCCTCTGAAGACTAATTTACACAAAAAATCTACATGTTCCTCAAGCCTAATGTTCATACAGTTCTCTTTGCAGTAAGATACTGTGTGATATAAATCAGTATATCTTAATAAAAGCTGTAATTTCTATATCTGAACATTGTTTATAACCTTGAATTTTGAAAGTCTATATGACTTTACAGACACAATCCCTACAGATAGGAACTATTACCTTTGTTTTTTCTTTTCATCTTACTTCAAAATACTCTGACTTTTAAAAAGGCCCCCAGGTTTTTTTTAATAAAAGGAAGACATGGTCACACAGATAGACCCATGCACACGCCTACACACACACACTTTGATTTTAGATGGACTGTCCTCAAGAATCTGATTTGTTGAAGCCCTTAAGGTTTATCTCAAAAGTGCATTGAATACATTCGAAGGATCAAAAGATCTGGAATCTGAATATTGTTATTCTCCTCTTATAGTTTTTAAAGAGGAGAAAGCATTCTCCTGTAATAGAACCAGTGGATGTTTCAAGGTCAGGTGGCCATCTCTAGCCTACCTGTTCTTTATCAGCAGTTTGTACCTAAACAGAGAAATTAAACACACTTTTTCCCCCCCTAGAAAATATGTGATTTTTTTTTTCTTCATTTGGCTTGACGTAACTAAACTGGTTTATGAGTTTTATATAGTTACATATATAGAAGAATGTGAAAAATCTAATTCATCAGTTGCTAGCATAACTGAATCTGTCAGCTTTGAATATTATGTTATTTTAAAAAACACTATCTGATCTGGTAGTTGCAGACTAAGTATGCTTTTATGTTATTTGTCAACATTTTGGTAATTTATTATTTTAAAATAATTTTTTTAAATACCTAGTCCAATTTACTAGATTATTATTCAGATTCCTTAGTCGTTATTCCTTTTCCTGTTCTTTTGTGGCATGAAAAACATGAAGAGTTTGACAATTATTAACTATGCCTTTAGTTCTGTACTATTCAAGTTCTGCTCTCTCCATTTATGATATCAAAAATTCTTGACTGATTTAGAAGCTGTTTATACATGTATTTCCAGTTACATTCCATTATCTAAAATGCATTGATAACAAAAAGACCTTCTTCCAAAATTACCAGTGTCACCTTGATTTCCACAGGTGTTATTTAACAGTGATTGTACTTTTCCAGTTTTATTGTAGAACAAATTGCTCATGATCTCTGATGACATGCAGCTGCTAATGCAGGTGAGTTTATAACACAGCCTAAGGAAATACAATGAATATTTGAAGAAATAAATTTCATTTTGGTTTCTGTAAGATGGATAGTGTCAACTCTTTTTCCTGTCCTTCTTCTCTTTATCTGTCAAAGAGAATTTATAAATGCAATTATTTCAAAGGCACTTTAAATAAGAAAAGGAAATAGAGGGGAAAAAAGGAGATGACAGGTGACAACGACATCAAAATGAGAAAATACAGCAAATATTGTAACCAATATTTGAAAACTGGAGTATTCTAGACTTGCTTTATCTTTTGAGATTCTCCCGGATGAGTCTATTCTGTGATTTTCCAGTAACATTTGGAAAGTAATCCAAACAATATTTTATCTTAGCTAGTACTGATTGGTTACTAATGTTTGAACACCTGATTTTCCTCTGCACTTATGGTGATGTCTGCTCTGGCCATGTCAGGGGGTGCTGAAGGAAGAACCAACACCAGAAATCAGGGATTTCAGTGGCATTGACGAGAAGCTGCAAGATGGCTTGGCTTTAGTGTTCTGGAGAGCTCTATGGTCAGTTCACTGACATTTTCCTTTAGCAACAGAGACAAGGACAGGCAACATGTTCTGATACAAAATGCTAATTGGCATGCTGGGTTGAATTACCCTCTTGGTTTCCTGGAGTAAAACTTCCCCGGAGCATTAAAAATGCCCTTCACTGCAGACTGTTGGACAAAAAGAGGCTGACACACAATGCCGCTGAGGCTACAAATGCACAGTCAGCTTGTTATAAATGTCTGAATAGTTTTGAATAATTTTGTAACAGGCTTTAAGATAAATTTTTATTGTTAATCACCTTTCTAGTCAAAATTACACTAGCTGAGCCCTGAGAATTAAGGATATGTAGGGAATAGTGCAGTACGGTCTTTCCATCACAAAGCATTGCAGAAGGCCTCTCAGCACACAGGGACTGACATCAGCATAACATCTTCCTTTCACTCCTCTCTCATGAAGCAGTTATTTGGCGGTTTTTAACTACAATCATACATCAAGAAAAATCTAATGTCGTGTGCCTCATTAAAATAATATTCAGTAAAGGCTGAATATATTGATGAAACTTTGAACATTTATCAATTTTTGTTTATTTTTAAAGGGGGTATATGAAAATTAAAGTCCATAAACTCATTTTGATATGCAGATATTCTTTTTCAAAGAATCATCTTTTATTTATCTTAGCTTTTTTTTTTTTTATTACTTATATGAGCTTCTAAAGATACTTGGGATGGTGCATTTTATAGGAAAGTCCTTACAATATAATTGAAAGAACAGACTAAAGGAATTGATTTCTACAGTGGGACCAATCTCAATTAAGAACTCAATTAAGAACTGTAAGAAGTTTTTCACTTTCAGTTTCTTATCTAAGTTCCCAACACATTCAACAGAAATCTAAAAATCACCTTCAAATAACAAGGCTTTTCTGATACAGATGTTACCTTTGTATATTGTTTTCCTTAGATCTGGGGTTTCTGATAAGAAGGCAACTTACAAGGTTGTCCCTGTCCCTGGGTCAAGGTTATCTCATTATATTGTAGTGCACACTGACCAAGTTAATGGCATTGACTTAAGTTAAAGATTTGTCTCAGTATGCAGAAGTCCACAGACAAAAATTCATCATTTGGCACATCAAATATGAGATGCTTCATGTGTTTACAGATTACTTACAGAGTTAGAAAAATCATGTTGAAAAATATAAAAGGTCATAAATAATCTAGCTTGAGCAGTTCACACTTATGGAAGTTTATTAGAGAGCACCCCTCCACTATACTGCACTAAGATAAACAAAGGAAGTTCCTCCATTTTATATCTTATGTTTAGGTGGTATTTTATCTTCCTATCATTTACAAACATTTCCTTCACTCTCATTATTTTGCTGTTAGGTAACTGATAAACAGAGAGTATAAACTGTGCTAAAGATTTAAGAGTTAGCCTGTGGTAGATCTCAATGGCAATTATTCATCTAAATATCTTTGAGGATCTGGACCTCATATTTTCATTGCTTGTAAATGTGTATTCTAACATTACTTTAAAGTTATCTGATTACTGTCCACTGCTGATGCTCCTGAATGTTAGTCTCTGAAATAGTAACAAAGATGTGTCTAATCTTTACAATCTCTTGCTGGAGGTACAACAGGACTACTTTGCACTTGACCAATTGCTGTTGAATTCTGAAGTGTTTCTATTTGGGTGAGGTACTGATAATTGTCTGCTAAATAAGAACCTCTGAAAAGAGGTAACAAGCCTCTCCAATTCTCACAGTGCTATAAAACTGTAAACAGAGACACTGCTACTGTCAGATGATATTGGAGTTAAAATAAGAGTGAAAAATACGGTGCTATTCTAAGATAATGCAATACATTTCCTATATGGCACAGCTTGATACAAAATGAGGAGCAGAGCAGTGAGAGGCTTATTGAAAAAACTGCTAAGAGAGAAACATGCAATGGCAAGTGGAAAAAGCACTATCAAGCCAAGTAAGAAAAGCACTGCACAGCATTATAGTATGAAGTAGTTGCTTTCTCATGTGTACGGCTATATTGTTATACCATGAATAGAGAAGAGGGAAGATTCGTGGTCTTGTTTTTCTTATCTTTGTAACTGGTAAAAGAGATAGTGTGTGTATTAAATAAAATAGTTCAAAACAAAGACAGCAGAATTTAAGATTTTCAAGCTGGAATCAGGACAGCTGGAGTGGTAAAAGAGTGTAAGACTGTAATCATTACTATCTTTTCTGTCTTGTCAATATTATTGTTTACCAGACTTTTTTTTCCCTATTTCAACCTACAATATATTTCTTGCTGATAGAATTTAATGGCCACAATATATGCAAAAATATGAGATTTAGAATAAAAGGTACTAGTTTTCTTGTGTAAATTCTATAATGACCAGAAGTTCGGATTTAGCAAAGAATGTTCTTCCAAATAGTAAGTACTTAAAATATCTATTGAATCTTTTTTTGTTTTTTTTTTTTTTTTTTTTTTTTTTTTTTTTTTTTTTTTTTTTTTTTTTTTTTT
>NW_020955500.1:799309-840907 GCF_003031625.1 Empidonax traillii
TAGAAATATTTTCAGTCATGAAAAATAAAAAATAAAAAACAAACAAACAAACAAGCAAGCAAGCACTTATATGGCAAGATTTTGATTTTCTTTTTCGAGAGTGTCTGGAGTCTGAAGAAAGAAAGCTGGATTCATATGACCAACTGTAGCTTTTTAGGGAGACTCAATAATAGCATATGTATATTCATAAGGAAAAACATTCATTTAATTCATCAGTAGGAGGGTAATTACCTCAGTATGCAGATTTTTGCAAAATCTTGTTGTCACAAATTACCTTCATCTATATTTAGCTCAGATACAATAAATCCACTGAGCTTACACATTTAAATAACATTTGGAAAAAAAATAAACTTTCAATAGACAATTAAACAAAAGGACTGCAATTATCACCAGGTATATGACCAAGGCAGATATCAAGTTACTAAGAATAATTCTGCTGAGATATATCACCCTTTAGTTTTACTTCTGATTGTTATAGCAATTAATTTAACAAATCCTTACACCCTAATGTAGTTTTCTATGAAAATCTCTAAAACTAGGTAGGACTTTCCTTTTTTCATTATTTTTTTTATTTTTTTAATGCCAGCGTTCTTCATATTTAAGGAACTACATTTCTGTGAATATTTAGGAAAATTAAAATCTGAACCCAATTTTGAAAAAGAACTTGTAATTACATAAGGAAACATTTTCCTATGATTCAATAAAGTCTCACTTGAGCTAGTTATTATGGGGATTGAAAATAGTTCAGCTGTATTAAAAAGAAATTAAAATCAGTCACCTACTCAAACTTTTTCTCACTTTCTTGTGTGGACTTTGTAGTAGTGACTATGTGAAGATGCAACCTGTAAGCACTTGTCAAAGCCTATTTAGCTTTTCCAGGTGTCTTTGAAAAATTGGTGCTGAACTGTGTTTTATGTTAACATAATTTATTCAGAATTCCAGATACAAAGACCAATGCACACCAATTCAAAAACCAGTGCACAATTTATATGTACACTGTACATTTTATATGTTTTAATTAAAAGATTTTCATGAGGATGTAGGTGCTTTACAACAAATAATCTTGGAAAGAAATATTATTGATAACTTAGAAAAATAGTAACCTTAAGTGACATGGGTATTCCAATGACATTCACCGATCATTTTCAAATAAAAAATTCTGGTCCAAACTATCAATTGATATAACTAGTTCCATAAATTGGTGCTCTGAGCCGGGATGTGTTAGAGGTTGCTCAGGATGTCCCAAAGGTGTGTCGCTCATAAAGTGCAAAGGCAGCAAGATGTTTTTGTCTCTTCTGTGTTCCCATGCAAAACTTTCATAAAAACTATGAGAATTATGGTAATCTTAAACAATCAAAAAAAAGAGTGCTATTTAGTCTCCAGTGTTTGCAATCACAGTCATTACTTACACTATTGGCCACTGCAAAAATTATGATAAAAATAATGGATCTTACAGAGCAAACAGATTACATAAGCATAAATTTGATTCACATAAGCAGGAATGTTAACTTTACGAAAACTACTGGTTTCATGCTTAGAATCAAGGTGTACTTCTGTACCTGCAATTGTGCACCACAACGGAGATAATTTGGTAACTCTGAAGGTACTGAGCTCTTTAAGATATTACAAATTTTATTCTGTAAACTGTATTCATTATTTATTCACTTTTTTTTTTTTTTCCAAACAGTGAGGAAAAAGGCATAAAAGTTCTTAGAACTATTTCAGTGTCTTGGAATGTAAATTCTAAGAGGTCTACAAATTTTTTGTGATGACTTGAATATTTCTGAGGAACACCTAAATAAGAAGGTACAATGCAATAAAATAACTGTAACTGTTGAAAGGAGGGCATGTAAAGAGAGAAAAAGCATATTTCATCTAAATTGTTCGTAGGACTTTTTATTCTGTCAAACATGACTGATATCGTTTGACTGATATAAGTTATTATTGATTTCCAGACTCTGAGAAATCCTTCAGGCCCTGAAAAAAAGATTTTAACCCTTTTTGGGTTTTAAATATTATTTTTTTTAAACTATCTTTTACAGAAGGTTTTATGAAGTTATTAATTTCTTTATCTCATGACAGTAGTTAAACTGTACATTTACAGAAGATGACAAGGAACTGCCTCATCAAAAAGCATTTTATGTCCAGAAATAAGGCCCAAATCCTTACAATCTTTGCTATATATATCAACGCCAGTAAAAGTTCAGTTTAACACAGATAAGTGAATACATTGATAGAATTTTTTTAGGAAAAACTAAATAAGCTAGAAGATCTAGGTTCATAGATCTAATGGCTTATAAAAGGTATGATTAAAAGGATCTCCAAAGATTACCTTCTCCAAAGCCTTTTGCATATGCAGGACTGTAAAGGTATCATGAAGGGATGCTCACGACGCAATGCAGCACTTTTATTTAATCTGTAATGGATCACATCATAACCTGTTCTAGTGGTTAATATTCAATAGATGGGCAGACATGTAGGCACCAGGCTCTGGATCACTTCCATGTGTGGACTATTTTCTGTGAGACAACTGAGTATTGCTTGTTCCTATTTGAAGCCACGTGGGAGGAAAAAGCAAGTTGAAGCATCGGTGCAAGCATTCCTTCCCAGGGATAGTCATTAACACATCTGGTCTGTTACCAACAGAACTTGGGAGTTAATTGAACAACTATACACAAAGATGTAATGTGTTTGAAGAGATATGGTCTTTAATCCATAAAACTGGACATATTTAGCTTTATTGCTGCTACAAGAGAACCGGAACTTAAAGGTCATGTCGCTCTCATGCCCTATGAAAATCCATAGGAACTTTTCCATTGACTTTGGATGAGTCCCCAGTTTAACCTCTTAATCTGATTACAAAAGTACAAAAAGTATTTATGTGATGCAGCATCTTCTGTACATAAATTCTGTAATGGTAATCCCAACCTTTAAAGTAGATCTTAAAGGCAATGGCTGACAACATGTAACCCATGTAAGACAAAAAGCCCAGCAGATCAAAATAAGAATTTCAGAAGAAAATCTGTGCTCCAGAAGGAAATTTGGCCATTGAACTAGAAATCAGCAGAGACGGGGTTAAGTACAACTGATGTTACTCTGTGAAACATCAATGCATGACATTTCACAGCAGTCAGTATGCCCAGATGCCCCCAGGGCTCAGCTGGTCCCTCCTCCATTCTCCACTGCACTTTGAACAGTAAGACACCTCTAACAGGCAGCTAGCCCACGGGCTTTTGAGCCACTTTGCAGGAAAAAAGAGCAACACATGAGCTGGACTTATGTCAAATCCTTTCTGGAAATCTGAACATGTGATGTCCATTGAATTCCATTTTTGTCTCCTATGGTGGTCTTCAAAGAAACCAAACCAGATGGTGAAGCTTACTTTTCCTTTCTTAGGGGCCACCAGTCTTTGCTCACACTGTGTATTTCTAAGTGTTTTTCCTGTTTTGATCTCTGAGAAAGACTTTGTAAGACACTTCCTGCAAGTGAAGTTTAACGATATTCTCAGATATGTTCTCACTCCTTTGTTAGTCTATGGCACTGTGATAACTACCTGAACCTACTGAACTTCAACTAAGACATCTTGAAAAAGTAATACATACAGAAGCTTCCCTGCAACTCTAGTCATAAATCTCAGCTCACCATGGGTAAATAATAATGACTTCCATTTATAAGAGCACTTTTAAGCCCTAAGATCTCAAAGGTTTTGCAAACTATTGTCCTGATTCTTCAATCATCTATTTCAACAGGTAGAGGACAAAGTTCTGCTGTCACAGATGGTAACTTCTAGCATCATAGAAATCACAGGTGGGATAAAATTTTTCAGGTACAAAGTAGAATAAAATATATGGTTAGGGATAAATTCATGTTGTCATCACATTAGAAAATTCTGGTGCAATTTGTTCAGCAACTCAAACATTGTCATTCAAACTACATTTTGACAGAAAAGAAGTCAAGACTCCGATGACATTTAAACAGAATCCCAGTAGATTTTGAATGAGCATGTGTTTTAAATTTAGTCTCTGAACCTATTTTCTATGTATTTCCTATGTGTCATAAATTCATGATCAATGTAGGCTCTGTTCTATACTACTGGATTACTATTACTATCTCAAAGAGCAATTACATATTCTTGTAATATTTTCTATTCAGATACCACCCAGATCAAACACTTTTTAGTCACTAAGAGTGCATAACAATTCTGAAAGTTATGCTTGATCATGCTATATTCCTTCCTGACAGCATAAGAACAATAATGGCAGTAAAATTTTCCAACAACTACCTTGCCTCCATATCTCTTTTGGAAGTAATAGTCTTTTGGGGGTAAGTTATGTTAACGTCCTTGTTTCTCTTCAGTCAAAACCCAAAAGTTGTCTGTGTGGACTTAAGGAGAAATCAATTTGTGGAGCAATATGAATCCCTTTCCCTCAGGTTCTATAAACAAGTGTATATTTTATATCTGTGTTTTATGTTATGCCATAACAATGTAATCTCCTACAGATATACCAGAGAATATTCTGAAGTAAAGCTATGTTATTTGTTGCTGACAGATCACATCTAAAACAATTTTTCACTGTAAGTTAGGAATTACCTAACAGATAACAGGTTAATATGTTTTCAATGAATAATTTGAAATTTGTGGTCTTTTAGTGTCTTTGGAATCTAACTATAAATAGGACATAGTATTGATATTTTTATTCACCATAGTTGGTAATTATAAATACATGAAAAAGTTTTTGCATTAGTCCTGTCATGATCCATGTTATTTCTCTTATTTATTAGGTCACTAATGGCACATGATATAGCTTCTGCTCTAGAAATGAATAAATGGGGTTATTTGATAAAAATATAAGCAATGACAACAGAGAACAAAAGCTATTTATTTATGCACAAAGGCCCTTGATTGTAGACAAATATAAGTGATCAGAATAAAAGTACTGGGAAAAATTTTCTCTATTTCCCATTTTGACAGTTTGCAGAGTACAGCTATAAGAGATGGGTAGCAGCTTCAGTAACTGAGGAGAAAGTTGTAAAAAGATTAACCGAAGGACATGTTAAATTTCAGTTGCCTTAGTATGAACCTAAGAGGGCTTACATTTAATTAACAGCCCTAAATTAGGAACTTTACCTTCATGTTTCAGCTGTAGAAAT
Source organism: Empidonax traillii (assembly GCF_003031625.1). NCBI lineage: Eukaryota > Metazoa > Chordata > Aves > Passeriformes > Tyrannidae > Empidonax > Empidonax traillii. The sequence continues at coordinate 804,461 of NW_020955500.1, forward strand.
TTTATATATCTTGAAATTTATTTCCATTTAGTGAACAATCTTTGATTTCTTACCAATGAATAAAACACAATCAATAATGCATATTTTCTTCTAATCTTTGCCTTTCTAGTCTAATTGTCTGAGACAGAGGCGTTGTGATATGGGAAGCATATCTAGTTCAATACAATGTTGGACTTGGTGGAAGAACTTGTGGGCAGTGATCAAACTAATGCTTGTTATAAAATACAGTATGGAAATTGTATTTTTCTCTATTAATGGACACTTTCAGATTTTCACTGGACAGTTGATTTTTATTAACTCAAAACTGTGCAGTTTCCAGTCATTTCAGTTCAAATATTATAAGCTGAGAATTAGGAATATATACAACTTCCTACAGCAATTGGAAAAAGACAAACATAACCCACTTTCTTTCCAGTAAGTCTTTTGTCCCAATGGTTATGTATTGGGACAAAAAAAAGAGGAAGAAGATGAGAATAAAGACATCCTGAACCACGCAATATTTTCACCTAGCAAAAATTTATGATTTATAATTTCTTTGTCAGCCAGGCCTGGGGGAATACATGGAAAACCTATGTAAAAAACCCCTATTTTAGATATGTTCTTGAGGGATGAATAAGTACTATTTTATGGAGAGATCGTTTAGTTTTGCTAGAGTTATGCATAAGCATGTATTCTTCTTTTTCTGCTTGAAATGACTAAGGGAATTGAGTGTTTCAGAGATTAAATTCTAGATGAAATATGTTTAAGTTAATATGTTGCTTTACACAGGTACATAACGTTGTTAAAATACCTTTTTTTTTCATTAAACAAAGGTTATTGTTAGTTCATCAGGTACAATGCCTTACTTCCATTATTGACCAACTCTTGTTTATTCAAAAGAGAGTAAAAATTCCTTACTGCCTACTAAGCCAAATGTGCTTGCCACATACAGACAAAGTTATTGCTTCTTGTCTCTTACCTTGCGATTTATGTCCTTAATTTATACCTTAAATTTATGTCCTTTTTGTCCTACATAATCTTTTGCAAAGTATTGCTATGAGCAAATCATAAATATGTATCTTTCAAAAAATGAAATGTTTAGACATAAAGAAAAAGGAAAGAAAAAATTAAAATTATACCTTGCTTTTCAACATGCATTTTGAAACAATCATGTTTATGGTTAGGTAGAACTTTCATCTTTAGCACACCATCCCTGACTATACTTCCATGAAAGTCTGATAGAGCTGCTAATCATAAATGATTCCCTAACAGTTTCTTATGGGGCATTTCCATTTAAATATGATAGAAGATATCAACAGACAAATAGAATACATTTCCAACTGATCATCAAGTAAATTAGTGCTAAACATAAACATAGTTATCTAAAGGTCTACTTACCTGCTTTTTGGTTCATTCATCATCTGTCATCATTTTCTTATATGACAGATGTGTCATATAATAAAGGCTTGCTTAAATTTGGTTCATTATAACAAAAATAGTTGGTAGTAGATATCTCCAATCTTTTCTGTCATGATTCAGATAAGAATATAATAATGGCTATAATGAGTCAGTTGGTCTGCTCCAATAGTGTCATACATAGCTGTAAGTAGGTGTCAATACTATGACAAAAAAAGGGAAAGCACATATTAATAACAACTACTAATAATACTCTTCTGACTATTTTTCAAGTATTTTTACCTCAAGACACACTTGGGGGATTTTCAAGTGTTTAGTAACCCCCAGTTCAGTTCTGTTCAGTGTCCCTTGCCTCCATCAAAACCTTCTGCAGCTACACCATTCTTTGCTAAGAGTGAAGCAAAACACAAGTAAGCCAAGCCAAAAACTCCTTTACAATTAACTTGTATGAAAAAGTTTTCAGTGACAGAAAATAGGCTGTCGTATATGCCTAGTCAAAAAGGCAGTTCCTGTAACTGTGACCCAAAGTATAGCATATGACCTAGTAATCCTGATTTCTCAATACCTCTTAAATGAACATTCCATTATCAGTCAGTGGTCCCTGGTCTATTATCAGTAAATCCAGAAAATCATATACATGGAAATAGAAACTTTTAGCTCATGAAGAGACACATTTTCTTTGAGAGAAATGACAGGGCTCTTGGACACAGAAGATTGATTTTGGCAAGGTCTATTCTTATGAAGAACTAAGAAGTCAGCATGTTTTTTCCATGTCTCTATACCAGTGTAATTGTAATTATTGTGGTTCTTGCCTATTTTCAGTTTCATTGAAGTACCTTCTTAGAAGATGGTCCTGGAATAGAGCTCATACATCAGGGTCTCTCCTGAAGTTGATATGAAATTCAGAAAGAGACTGTGGAAGTGTCATGTCCTCCTTCTATGTACTCCTTTCAAATCCTTTCAAAGGGTGATATTTGATCTCTGTCATCATAGAATAAGAGTTGTTTGCATTAAGTTACCATTTAGTCCATATAGAGCTGCATTTGGAAAGCTTGCAGGAACATGCTTTGAATTCACACATTCATGACTATTCAAAGTACTATAACACATCAGGAACGTGATTCACTTCTTCCTTCATCTTGCCGCCTTGGCATATTCATATTTCACATTTACATTAGCACATTGATTCATGTTTTCCCGTGGTTTGATTGACATTCAGAATACTAAATTACCTCAGTTCTGGAATATCTTTAACTGATTATAGCATTGAGACACCATCTGATAAATGACTGGGCTCTAATTTTCAGAAGCAAACACTCTCATAATCAAAGGAACCTTCTGTTTATGCACTTCTTGTCTGGCAGTATCACAAAAATGCTTTTAAATTAGTCTTTGAGTTTTAAAATTTATGGGTTTATAAATACTATTATCTAGTTTCATGTTTAAAGTATAAATCCTTTTTATTCCATGTCACTTGTTCTAAATTTATTCAGATTTCTATATCATCTGTTTGGCTGCTACTCCAAGACAATTCATGGCCCCAAGTAAACGTGTTTTTTTTGCTATAATTTTGAGAAAGAAATAATTAAGACAGTCAGATCCAGCCAATAAATAGCTATAAGAACCAGAAATCACATTTCTCAGGATGATAAAGAGGCTGCAAAAGATTGTATAGAGTGATGCATTCTCTAATATCTATATCAACCACCTATTTCAAATATTCTGCATAGATTTTAAGGGTCATCTAAAACTATTTTTGAGATACAATTGGCAGAGAAGTTCTAAGAAATTTCTAGCACCTCAGTAAGAAATATGTTGGCTTATATTTATGAGTTAGGGCAAAAATATTACCAGGGAATTCTGATCAGAGTTTGGAAGATCCTTGGATTCTATTGAACAGGTTGCTTATTCTAATTAATTCTAATTCTAATTCACAATCATATTACAAATTAGATTTTTTTTCTGCTCTGGGATTAGCTTCTGTAGGTACAAAAAATAGACTTCAATTAAATGAATCATAGCTAAAACTTACATAAAAAATGAGAAGTCCTAGCTGTGCTGAATTTCTCATAGACAAACATTCTATTGCAAAAAAAATTCCTGTTGGACCCATAACTCAGAACCAATATGGGAACAGATGAATATAAGATTGAATTTTTCCCCCTTCTTTTTAAAGCATTGATAAAAGCAGATAAGAAGTTGAAATCTTCGGCCTCACAAATACAAAGGGAGTAGCAAAGAGGAAATTGATTCTCTGTTGTCTTTCAAGCATCAATAATATGTTGATAAAAAACAGTTTACATAGAGAAAGAAAAAATAATTTGTGAACCTAATAACACCTAAATTGGACCACTTAATTTCATTTATTCATTATCATTTTTATTTCCAAATTAACAGGAGTGTATGATCAACAGCAAATTAGGCCATAACTGTCTTACTTTCAAAGTATATGTGGTGTGACCATATTAAACTTTACCTTTGCCATGAAGACTGAAATCTTAATTTTCAGCTCAGGTACTCTTGTACACTTGTTGCAAGTTTTATCTGTGGATTATGGAGTAACTCACATATGGTAGAAAGATCAATTTCACTATTACTCAGGATCAGAGAAGTTCATCCAGTACATTGTGAAGATCCTTGTTTAATTTAAACTTGTGACTGTCCCTTTCTTTACAAACTGCCAACAAGATCTCCATTTCGGGAAACAAATCTAGACTTTATGATCCTTAGTGCTCTATGTGCAATCCTGGAATATATATATTCACTTTCTAACCAAAATTATATAGCTTGTTGGTTTATTGAGAATATTTTGCCGTCTTACAGAACCTTTGCAAATACAACTTGAATGATGCTGTACTGGTTGATTTACCCTCTATGAGCACATAGATACAATGAAATATGAAATATTTCAACATAGCATGGTACAGTGGCATTCAGGTGTAACCAAAGTGGTTTGTAACAAAACTATTGTCTATGATGCAGTGTCAAAACGTTGTTGTCATCATATGGAATCTGTTAAATGGTTTCCTGTAGGTCACCCAATCCCTGCCTAAACAATGAAAAACTAATTCTTGGCTTGTGATAAGAAGAGTGAGACCTTAACAACAGTATGCATATTTTAAAATTTTAAAAATCTCAAAGCTGTATTACATCAAACCCACTTCAGCTATTTAATTTATTTCATTCATCTATGACTACAAAAATTTGTTATTCTTATGGCACCTTATGTTTTAATATGCAAAAGATAGACTGGGGACAGGACATTTAATAGTGTGCTTCCTTCCTTCTCTACTCAAACCCCAAGAGATCTTAAATTGATTTTAAAAGTCCAGTATTCTTACTCTCATTTTTAACCAAAGTGATAGAGTAACTGTGGCCTAGAAACGTTGAAGTGACTTGCAAAAGTTCAAAGAGTTTATGACCTTGCTAATCAGTCATAGGATAAGAACAGAAGCCAAAACCACTGGCACTCAGAAATGGCCATTAGGCTGTATCTTGCAGCTTCCAGTAGAATAAAGCCATTCTTCATATGTCTTTGAAGCATCTATTTCAAAGTCAATGGCAGTATGTAACCTCTGAATACAGAATTACCAGTACATAGAGAAAGCAAAACTACTAGATTGTGTAGTCTTGTCCTCCTACTACCATGGAATTTTAATTTCTTTCAGCATTTTGTCAATTATGAAATTAATGTCAAGTAATAGCAAACATATGGTGTAATCAGGGTTAAGATACCATATTTATTATGTAAATAGGACACACTATACAATTAATAAAGAAGTAAGATTAATAAAGAAGTAGGATTAATTTAGTAGCCTCTGTTATCAGTTCCAAAATACTATTCTCTCTGGTTATAGTTTGCAGAAGGACTGAAATCTAGGCTACTCACACTAGACATTGGAAGTTGTTATTAGTTTTGCTGAATTCTGTCCTATTTTTATGGTTATTACTGTTCACAGATGACACTTCCTGTTAGGTCCTCAGTGCCTGGCATTTATCTGCTCTTATTGAAAACATCAACAGCAAACAAACAAATAAATAATCATACTCTGTGGATTGATAAATAATGTCTTCTTCCTTCCAAATTCCTTTAAATGAACTTCCATCTTCAGTGATATCCAGGGTCAGTTTTTCTGTCCCCTCCCCATTGCCCCCCTTCCCCCCACCCCACCCCCAACCGTTCTGACAGCCTAGGGGGAAGGAAAGCTCAGATTTTAGTCCAGTGATTTAAAGTGTTAATTAGTGAATAATGAAGTGACCTTGATATCCTTGTTCCTCCAAGACTATGTGTTACAAACTAATCCTGTGGTAGAATAAGAGGTAAGGGGGTAAACCTTCTCCAGGTATACTCATCATTAAACAGAATCATGACTCACATTTTTTTAAAGAAATATATCAGTAATAAAACCAGAATCAAGTGTCTTCTCAACGTCTGAAACAAATTGAGTTGTGCTAATTTAAAAAAAATTATCTATAAAAGTACATCTTTTGAAGAACTAAAACTTATTAAGCCTTACTGGAAGTTTAAATATAAGTTACATTGGCAGAATAGAGACTTAATTCATTCTTTCTTTCAGTATATAAATTAAGGTCTCTAATTCAAAGTGTGGACTCTTAAGAATTTTTCAGTTTTGCCACATTAGTGAATAAATGAATAGAACAGAATTAAAATGGTGATTCATCACTGCAGGATGATGCACCACAAAATATGGTTTATTCAATTATTTTGACAAGTGAACTACAGTTTTAACTATTTACTATAATACTTTCATAGTATAGTAGTAAATATTTTTAATATATTTTATGAAAATAACAAGGGCTTATAAATTCTGCACCTCATACAATAAAACGCTGCAGCATGCTGCCATGAAACCTTTACGAAGAAGCAGGGAACAGGGAGACACTTCATGCGTAAATCATAGACTTTACAGATTATTAAAAAGCAGCCTTTTCTATGCAATCTTTGAAGAATTAGCGGTGTGCAGCTCAGTAGCAGAATCAAGTCACATTTTTATCCTCTCTGAAGGCATGATTTCTCAAATGAAGAATCAAATGCTTCTGGCTTACAGTGCAGCATGACTTTTACCTTCAGCTCTGTTTCAGCTTTTCTACGTAGACTGAAATCGGGACAATTTCTCCTGCACAGCTCCAGATATATTAACATTTCTAGTTGCTGTTTTACATATGTAATTAAATAAATGTAATTTACAGACTTGCCAGAAGAGCTTTGAATAAAAAACTTAAGCAGGATATTCACTTGACGGACATTTATTTTCAGGAGCATGAGATTTGTTCATATTTTTAAAATAGTGTCACAATAAAGATGAAAATTCTTACGCTCAATAAATGGTAGTACTAATGGTAGACTAATTTTTTAAAATGTTATTTCGGGTTTGTTTTACTTTTCTTCTCAGACTTGGATTTTATAAATATAAATATCAGGAATATGTCCAAAACATTTTAACAGACTAGGTAATTTCCCTTATCTAAGTGAACCAATACATTTTATCAAGCAATGTACAAATACAGTAATGAAAATAGTTTACTTCTCTTGTCACTGCAATGGCAATTATAGCAGATAGACTGTTAGAGAAAGAGATGTGAAAGGTTTTAGGAAACAATTTTTATGGAAAAACATCTTTATCTTACTTATTTATCAAAACAAAATAAAATGAAGGAAAATTATATGAATTTTCAAGCATTTCTTTTTTATTTGAGATGGAGAGAAGAAATCTGTCTTCATCACAACTTGAAACATTATTTTTTTACTAGGCTTGTGATTTTAATTCTTTTTTTTTCTTAGTAATTGAAATAGGTGCTTAAAATGAATATATGGTGTAGCATTTAGACATAGCTTTACACTATCAAGAAAATTTGTTAAAACTGTATAAAGAGAAGGAGTATGGTCAATCTATTAAAAACATCAACACTAAAATAGTAATATTATAGAAGTAATTTTAGAAAATGTAAAAAGCACCATTAAAATCCTTTTATTTTTTAAAAAATACAGAGTTCCTTAAAATATCTGAGCAGTTAAATTTTTTAACAAGGTCATCACTATATGTCTTTATTAATATCGTGTAATGATTTTTTCCTACATCCTCCTAGTCAGTTCTTTTGTACAAGGTACTTTTATTTCAAAACCTCTATTTGGAACCTGTCTGTATTCCACAAATCTGCAAAGTTTGGGTGGTATGGGAGAATAGAATGTAATCCCAACAATTTTCAAATACATCAGTTGGTTATTGTATTTTAATATCACAATAACTTTTTTGGACATACACAAATTGTGAATACAGTCCTACCGGTAAAAAAAAAAAAAAAGTTGGATAGAACCTCTTAATTGTTATCTGTAAGTTCTTATATTGATATAGCAAAGACTGTAGCCACAACCTTTTCTTCATTATCATGCAGTTCAGGTAACTTTTAATAAAGGAGTTTTCCAGATCACGAGTGTATAGGCAGCCCTGATAATTATACTTTCATTTAATTTTTTTAGGTTATTTCAGAAAGTCCGTTATCTTGAAGTTTCTGTAGCAGGCGGTTGGTATAATATAACACAGCTTGTACCTCTCATGGCAAATTCTATGACTTAGGTTAAACACTTCAATTACCACTTTCTTATTTTTTACTTCTTTTTTTCCCCACTGTGGTCAAAACATGAGTTTATAGAACAAATTAAATCGATTCCACACATAGAAAGGATTTCCAAACAACTGCAACCATTTATTTCTGACTTTCCATTTAGCAGAAATCAAATTGTGTAGGTTGCTATTTTTTGTTTTTTAAAGTATGCTGGGAAAACCAGATCTGGCAGCCTCCGTAAAGGATTCTATCTCCGGTTTTTTGCCCAGCAGAGCCTTCCTTAATCCAGCTGCATTTTATATTGGGAAATTATTTTAGTTTCTGTCTTCAGTTCGTGTATTGTCTTGGTCATTTGTTACAGCACAGAATTGCTGCTCTTTTCATTTCTAACATATAGAATGTTTACCATCAACTGTGATGAAACCTCTTATGTTTTTCTCAATAATATAAATAAACCTAAATATTACATCAAAATTCTCACTAAAAAATCCTATTTGCATTGGTAGAAATGACTTGGATTAACACCATATTTCTTATTAGAACTAAGGAAGTAATAAATGTACCACATATCAAATCTCTGCCTGTAAGGTGCAGGAAATAGGCTGCCTTAGAAAAATGAAATTGTAAAGAAAAAGGAAGAAATCAATAATGTGTCAAGTTTCTTTTCTGCTTTGAGAATGGTCAAAAAAAGATTAAAAAAAGATCCAAACCACCTCTATATTTGAATACTCCCAAACTTATTCCCAAAGATAAAAACTCAGACAGAAAACAAAGATTTGTCCTGCTTTATTCCGGGAATAAGCTAGTTTATCAGCCTGAATAGGTCTAATAGCCTAAACAAAATGGTGTACAAGTAAAAGACTGATAATTGTCTTGTCCAAAGAATCAACTTGGTGTGAAAAATAAGAACTATGGAATAAGATGAAGAAGAAAGAGTAACCTTAATAGCTGTGTGTGGAAGGATCTAATATTCTTCCAGAAGAAAAGCCAGAAGAGTCCCCTTAAAAATTCTCAAGTCTTCTGCTCTAGGCATACTTCATCACTGGTGTGAATATAAAACCAGAATCACCTCTGCATACAGTGAATATTCTTAACAGCCTAAGGATTCTGCATTCAGCAACAGTAGCCTGAGAAGGAATTTATATTGGAAAAGAAAGATGAAAAACTAGCATGCAAGACAACACTAGAGAAAAAAAGATATCCTAACAGTACCAGCTAGTGTCCTCCCATCACATATTTGTGTTTCAGTCTAATTTTAAATCACCAAAATAAGATTGATTATGATCTTTCTTCAGCTGAATTTCCTTACTGAGTCACAGTTGGGGAGTTAAACAGCATAGAATAAATTTCTCCTGGTCCTCTGGATGAAATCACAAAGATCCAAGACCCCAACATTCAACTCTTTTATTTTTGCTGACAGCATAACAACTCAGTAGTAGAGCTATTTCTCTCCATCTCAATGAAACAAATTACTCTCCCAATTATTTTCTACATTTCTGATTTAGACCCAATATCACCTTGTAAGCAAAAGCCAAAAAAATGCTGTGAGCGGATACTGTCAGAGACATTAGTCAATAACAAAAGATACTATGGAAAAGTCCCAGATGTATACTGTAAAGTTCTACCCATAACTCTTAAGTTTGAACTTTTTAACTTTTAATAAATGAAAGGTTGTTCGTATGTGAAATTTCTTTTTTTTTTTTTTTTTTTTTTTTTAAATGCTGTAATTGCAGTGTTATGCTCACACGCGGACTGCTAAGACAAGCCAGAAAAGATGAGTCTGACTGGCATTCTGCTATGTCCATTCACTCTCCCCAGCTCCCATAGCATTTCAAAATGAAAGATTCATTTTTCCTTCTCCTGACACTAATGAGATTATTTTTTGAGTCATTATAGGAGGAACTGCACTGCTACTGATTTTTCCTCTACCCATCTAGATATATTTAAGGTTTAAAGGAAGTAATCTAGAACATAAACCGACTTGAAAGTGGTTCATAGCAGTAAATGGTAGAATCAGGGAAAGATCTGTTAATTTTGAATCGGATCAGCAGTCTTTTTGCATCAGAAAATGTGTAAGGTGAAAAATGTGACAGCAAAAATAGATCAGGTCATATGTTGGGCAGTGTGAATTCTGACCTAAATGTGTTATAACTTGATTAACTCATTGCTATACTTGTCCTTTTGTTTTCTGCTAGAAAAGACTCAAACAATATCGTATGTTTTCATAAACATGCAATTACCTGTTTGGGGATTTTTTTAAAAATCTCAAGTGAAAGACTTAATTGTTGTTAATTTCTGGATAGCTAAAAGCTCTAGCTGACAGGGATTCAATGAATCCTGTGGGTATCTAGGAAAGTGCTTCCACACTCATGACAGTCATTATTTGTAATAGTGACTGAAGGAAATGTGGCAAAAGAGATGCCTAAGAGACTGAATAAGGCTGAAAATCAAGTAGGACATAGCCCCATTGCGCATCTACCATATGTGACAAAGTTAATGAGGAAAACATCTTTAAATATAGTCTGTATCCAATAGTTCTCTGTCTAACTTGTAGCTCAAAGATTTACCACCAACAGGTTCAGAGAACACTTTCATGGAACCTGGATCCATTCGTAGTAGCCTGTCCTACTAGGTGTCTTACATCATTATTAGCACTTCTCATTTTTGTTTTTGTTTTAAATTAGATTGGAAACTTTTAAAGAAATAACTATCGTTACTTGCATGTTTTGGGGACAGGAAAATAGTGTCTTGATCTTCTCTAGGGTCTTTTAGTGACTACTGGCGGATAAAAAAATAAATAAGAATCTTCACACAAATCCGATGTATACATGTAGATATACTTATTGCATCTAGAAACTCACAGTCCTTTTAGGTAGGAATCTTGCACAGAGAAATTAAATAACCTGGAGGGTGGTTTGATCACAATATCTGTGAGTGGGAGTCAAAAATCTGTGTACAGATTTGACAGCAACAGCCTTGATATGGTAACAACACACTTTTTAAGAGAGTAAACAAGAAAGGAAAACTACTGTACAAACATTTTTTAAAATTCATGGGGGGTTTGTGTGGGTTTTTTTGAAAACTCAAAATATATCTATTTTCTCAATACTTCTCAATATTTCTTTAAAAGCATGAAAAGCACCATGAATTGAGTGTACCATCCTTCAGTTTACAATAGACACATTTTTCTTCCTCGTGAGAACAAATAACATAGTGCAAGCAAAAAGAGCTAGTGCTGAGTATAATCATTCAAAAAGTCTTTTTGACACAATGACCCATAAGGTCATCTCAAAGAGAGCACAGTGAAACCTGTTCTTCTCTATTGTACTTTTTCTTGTGTGTTTTTTAAATTCTTTTTTTAGCATATAGAGTTAAGATCTAATCTTTTGGGAGCCCAAGTCACTTTCTAAACTCTCCACTGAACATGTAGTTTAAAGAGCTAAAAATGCTGAGTGCTCCTCTTCTGCAACTAATATTATAAACAACCAAAAAAAAAAAGGAAAACTCTGCAGGATAAAAATGCTTTCTTTTATTCCCTTACCCCATGCCTTTGTTCCCAGTAGGCCTTGTATTGCTGCGCTTCGCTGCTTGACGAAACTTACAGCAAAATCAGGAATTCCAAGCACAGGAGAGCATGATTTTTCCTGTCATTAACCACATGTATTTAACACTAAGTTCACTTTATCTTCTCAAATGTCTCATTATCAATTGCCTCTATTCACATTCTACATGAAAATGAGTGTCCAGAGTAAAAACATTTGGCCTGCTGCCACAATTTATTTTCTGTTAATAAAAGTAAAGGTTGAAGTTAGGGAGAAATGCTCTTGATGACCACTCCTTTTATGCGTCTTTCACTGTTCCCATAATCTTGCTAAAAACTATTTATCATGAACAGATCACTGAAAATTAAGTATTCTCTTAAACAAATAAAATAAAAAGAAGCTTGAATCATGACAGCTTGTTTAATATTTGCCAACTATAACATGTCCTGTGCGCATTTAACCTGTGCAACTGCCATGAAATTCTTCAACCTAATATTTTAGAGAATGTAAGTAAAAGGATGGAAAATATAAGAAGAAATGGAAGAAATGTACTCTGAGTGGCAGAAGGGAGGTCTCTTAATAGAAAAGCATCTCTTACTTGTGCAAACTGTCAAAAAATGAAGTTGTGTCTACAGACAAGGAACAAAAACTTTGAGTATGATACCGAAGAACATAAAGAGCCTTTATTAAATATCTTTAATGAACTCAGTGAAAGTAAGATGGATTTAATGTAATATAAATATATTTCTAGAAATTCATTAAAACTGTATCTCAATTGAAAAAAATATAATATTATGGTTTGTTCTCCCTTTCAATTGTCAATCAAAATATGAGGAATAGTTTGAGCTTTAAATAAGAATGAAACAAACATTCATTCATTTGAACATGACATCTGTTTGCTCACTGTTCATATCACTAGATTGAAAGACAATAGGAAGAGAAAAGGAAAGATAGCTTATCAGCTTGCTTAAGCACTATAATACTCTAACTTTTGGCCATAAAAAGACTAATTGCATTGAACTACTTATACTACTTTGAAATCACAGTTATCTACAACTCACTAGGGCTCTTCTGAAACACTGCAAAACAGATCTTGAAATATCAACAGCTAGCTTTTTACTTGAACTTGATGAGCTTGAACCTGTACTGGTGTAACACAGGTCACAAGTTAAATATTTAGCTCAGAATTCTTTGTATAGCTGTGGAAATATATCTTGAGGATGACTTTTGGATCAGTGAGATTTTTGTTTTTTCCTAGCCTATGCTTCTTTTTCTTGATTGTTAATCCATTTCTGGACCAGTAATCCATGTGAAATTGCAAGGAATTTAACAGCTGAGAAGTAAAAATTTCCATGCCTTCGTATGCATGCCTTCATGCATTCCCTCTCTCAATGATACTCTTTGCTAGTCACTGACAATATTCCAGCTATACAGAAGCTTAAATTAACCAGAAAGAAACGGCCTACTTTATCTGCAACGTCTTTATCAGTTTGCTACTACTACAATCACAAGTCTCTAGTTTCCAATAATTAATACTCTTTTTCCTCAAAAAAACTCCAAAATTATCTGAAATGTTTCCTTCTTTTTACTTCTTTTCACTTCTTCTTTTCACTAAAGCTACCCTGTAACGTCCTTCTCCTCAGCTGCTTGTTTTCTTATTGCTTGGTTTACTTTATTGAGTTATCAAACTAGAATATAAGGCACATGGGAAAAATTAAGTTTTGATAGAGATCAAAATTACAAGGTGCAATAAGTGCTACATTTTTCAAACCTTGTAAACTTTCAGTTTACCTTGTTCTGACTTTCTAGTTTTGCTTATATTAGACTTCCAAAATTAGAATAACTTAGATATATCAGTGTTTTCCATGTTTGTTGCAAGATGTCACACTAATTAGAGTGAAAAAGAAGGTACTATATAATTTTGAGTATACATTTTAGTATATGAGACAAAGAAAAGCAGCTATGCCCTCTGGTTAGCAGCAGCTTTGCCATATCTGCAGGCAACAGTGTTCTGTGATAGGTGCTATCTTTAGGTTACTTTGTCCTGGAAGCTCAAACCATTCTTTGATTCCTTTTTAAGCAGTCATACCACTGTACAGGACTTAAGTGAACTTAGCTGCCTTGAGAAATGTTCTTGGAAATGAGAACTATTCTCTCTGTGGTTGGAGAAGTTTTCAGAACAGAAGCAGTAATGTGACTTCTGTGGTTGCACTTTGCCCCTAATTTATATTTAACACCTTTGAGCTTCTTTTAGACAGTCTCTGAATAGGTTAGACCAAAATATTTTGGATGAAATTTCTATAACAGAAATATTCTTTCTAAAGTCTAATTTCTTCTGTTTAAACTTTAAAACTTCATTTTGGAACACTTGTGTGTGTGTAAGTGTGTAACACTTGTGTGTAAGTGTGTTTTTCTACTTGAAACATTCATACGCAGATGCCCTCACATACAAGCCCCTGTATGTAACAATTGTGTTAGAATCAACATTTAATTTTATGCTGTAGGAGCAATGAAACAGCTCCTTCTATTTGAAAGGCTTTTGAGATATTTGGAGATAAGGAAAGTACAATATTTAATGCAGCTATACATATCCATGGCCTCAGAAGTTTTATTGCCATAAAATGATCCAGTTTCAAAAGAGAAAAAGGGAGAGGGTAGAAGGAGAATGCACTATTGTGAGCTCAGAAAAGCCATTTTAGTTCAGCAGAGAGCAATGATTACATATGAATAAACATTATGGAATTTTTCTAAATTGTCTAAAAGTGTGATATCTAGAGAGGGGGAACACTGGAGCATTGGAGTGGGAATATATAAAGTAGTGTTTTGATCTCTGATAGCAAAAATATGCACATTATAAAAATGGAAGACTGTGCATATAAATATTGAGATGGCAAACTGTATCATATGAAGTTAATGAAAAAATCAAAGAGAAAAATCAGAAATCATTATTCTAATAAGAAATCACACCCAAGCAATGAGATTGATGAGTCCAAGACAATCTATACTGTCTCTGTGTTTGTCTATCTACCTATGTATGTATATATGTATGCATGTATGTATGTTTCTATCTGTCTATCTATCTATCTATCTATCTATCTATCTATTTATCTATCTATCTCTGTACTGTTCATGCACTGTAGGTTGTTCTGTGATGGAATGTGGACTGTTCATCTGACATTTCTGCCAGATTGCATACACTGAATTATTCTAATAATCTCACATTATTTGATAAAAATATATTTTATTTAACAGCTTCTGATCTTCCTGCCTGAGACAGATTATAAACTTGAGAAAAAAATGTAGATAAAAATTGAAGAAGAAAGTCATAACAGGAAACTTATTGCAGTTTTTCCTTTCTCTCCTGACACTTCACACAATTGTTCAGTACTCATTCTCTGCTCTTACTCACTCTGAGAAAATGTCACTCCTGTGCATGATTACTACCCTATTTTACTGCTCTGTGCCTCACTAGAGATGTATTGCCTTTTTCCCCTACATTGTTCATGATAAAACTTAGAATTCCAAAACTACTGCTGTATTTGATTGGTTAATTGCTTAATTGTTTTTTTCCTTTCTAAATAAGAATGAATTTGCTTTCAAAAGATAGTAACAATAATTTTCCACTAATAGCCTTAGTCTCTCACCTGCTATTTTCTATCTCGCATTGGTCTTTTTAGCCATCAGTGCGCTTGTAGGAAGCGCAGGTAGAGCCCTTCTCAAATCTCCGTTCGCAAAGCCTAACCATGATGAATCTCTCACAACCTGTTACATAAAGTAATTTAGATGGTTTTTCTTAATCTCTTTGAATACCGTAATTGTATTATAGTTTATGATAAAGTATCAGTCCTATATACTATTTTTATAGTTCCTTACATAGTTCTAAATTTTTAATGATTCTCAAGCTAAAATAATTGGTTACTCTTACTGTTTATTAATGTTAAAATTTGCTTTAGAAAATTAAATTATATAAAATATACACGTTTCAGGTATGTCTCATATATTCTGGACTTGGCTTTTGAATATTTCTTTTCAAATATCAGTTTCCAAGGGTTATTTACCTGGGTTGACGCTTCCTTATGTGAACTGTTAGATTTAACAGAGCTAACCTGTTTTACAAGTGCTATAATTTAAATTACTATCTTAGTAGCATTTTAATTTTTCCAGGATTGATTTAACTCAAGTTTTGCATAACATATCTTGGACACTTACTAAGTTGCATTTTCAAATAAAAGGCTGCGGTTTACAGTTCTTTATTTTCTTTAACCTAATGTTAAGAAAAAACATAGAATTTAATCTAATCCTCAGAGATCCTTTTTAGCTATCAGGATTAGATGAAGGTTTTATAATCCTCTAGAGACTGCCCTTTTTTTCTTTCATTAGTTGCATTGGCAAAAGATTATTTTTTACATTGTGCTCCTTTTGGTGAAAGGTCACAAACTCTTCTGTTATTTTGGACCTCAAAACATCTCCAAATAGGAGATGTTTGAGACTCCACTGGAAACAATTTTATTGTGTCAGAGTAGAAAGGATTTTGTTAGGCCATAGAAATCCCCTACTTCATCAAGTCTGGCTCTGCCAAATTCCAGTGCAATAAAGTGCAAAGAATAAATAGTATCCTTGACAGGGATGCGTAAGGTAATCCTTTTTAGTTTTATTATATAAATCTCCATTTCTGTGGCTCAGGCACTAAATTCTGTTTCTTATTCTGTCATGTTTCACTCATGATAATATTTATATTCCTGATAAGATAATTTATGCTTTGTTGATAGTTCTGGACTTTAATTTCCTGACAGCTATCAAGGATAAGATGAGAAATATTTCGTTAAAAGTTCTAAGTTTAGAATAATGCCTGAGTATCACAGTCCAAAAGTCAGACCAACAAAACATAGGAATTGAATTCAGAAATATTGAACCTTTTACCAATTACTTGGTTTCTCATTTGTCATGTAAAGTGTTCTATGTCCAATTCCAAACTCTTCCCAAACACCTTTTTTAAAGATTGAATTTTAATACAAACAACAAGAGTTAGCTTAAACTCAGAGGATCTAATTCAAACTTATGTGATGTCAAGTACCTGGAAGAAAATTAAATACCTTTAGTTCTCTCTGGTCTCCATTGCCTTTCATTCATTGTCTGTTACCAGGCAACTTGCAGTCTTGCTAGGATTTGTCTGGTTTTCAAAGTACACATAGGCACAGAGTACAGGCACAGTTCAAAATTAATTATACGTATTGTTACAAGTGTATTTGTTTCAAAAATTTGCAACCATTTTCTTATGAGTGATAGAATACAGATCTACTAAATGCATCCTATAATTCCCTGTGTTAAATCTTTTTCTCCCCAAAGTTACTCTTGTTTTTCTGTCATCACTGGAATTGAAACAGAAGGACGAATTTCAGGGACAAACAAAGAGGGACAAATTTGCTTCTAGCCCTCTTCTCCCCATATGAAAAAAGCTGTAAAACTTTTCCTGGTACTGGTGCCTAACTACTTATTCAATTCATGTGCAAAGACTTCATGAAATATGTTGCAAGTAAAAAATGCACTTCTTTGTTGCTTCCTATGCACACGTCTTTAAAAAAACCTTTTACTAGATTTCAAACACAGATATTTTGGAATGCACTAAACAATGTGCTAATGTTGTTTGAATCTAAGCTAAGAAGTTTACTAAGCAATAGGAATATTGTCTAAGTTTCAGAAATAACTGAAGTAACCGAGATATACATTGATTTTAAACCTAGGTATGTATAAGAAGCACTGGTAAATATCCATCTCTCTGGAACACTTCTTATGGAATAAAGAAAACAATGTTCAGTCAGAAACTGAATCTCATAAGCAATACCTAAGTCTACAGACTCAAAAGTTCAGTTGTACTTCTATCCCGTTATAGAAATGCATGTGGATATAGGGCTTTCACAGCACTGCAGACTTACAGAGAACACTATAGAGAATAACCAGAGGGTTAGACCCAGGGGATGCTGAGTGACACTTTCCCACTACTCAGTGAAGTGATGCTGTATAACCAGAGTTAAACAGTATTTCTTGTTAGGAAAAATGTATTGGTATTTAGGGTACTAAAAAAGAGAGGAAATCATGGCCTTATTCAATCTAATAGATTCATGAAGCCGAATTTGCACTTTCATTCTTATAATACAGGCCTTTCTTTCAGAAATGTAGTACATTTCCAAACTCTTTTTCAATAGTTTATTCTCACCTGTAATTTTATTACAGTTTAAAGAGGAAATACTTTTGTTCTTCATACTTTTTTTGTTGGCAGAGTTGTATGTTGTGCAGTTGTTTTAAATATACAGTAATACTGATCTCTGCAAAGAGATGCAAGAAATTTCTCCTTCCCTTTCCTAGTACCTTTCCTAACCTTAGAATAAGGATTAAAAAAAAGTAAACCTTAGTGCTTTTGGGGGTTAGCCATAGACAGTTTGCATTTCTACCCATCAACTGTAGATTTCAGAAACTACTGAAATCGCATAGTGGCATCAAGATTCCTGGTAGGCCATTAATGCCATGCACACGGCAATAAAGTTAGTCCTCTGAAGTGCTCCAAACATACTCTTTTAAAATCTTGGCTTATAGATCTTAATTTTGCAAGAATTTCTGTAGGCACAAAGTCTTATTCATGTTAGTGATGCCAGGCACATTGTTATCGTATTCACAGGATTGGGTCATATCAACAAAAGACAGAAGTTACTAAAGTCAAGTAGGCTGTGGAATGGAGTTTTTATTCTTTCAATAAATATGTGTGTTCATAAGACAATCTCCTAAAAGACAATGGTAGTATTTACTGAGTGGGTAATAACAGAAAAAATACTCTTTAGATCTGGAAAATTAGGAATAAAATTAGATAGTCTCAGTTTCAGATACAATTTTATTGTTATATACAAAACATATTTATTCTTATATCCAAAACAATAAATGCATGTAAGAGGCAAGCAGAATGAAAGGCTTCAGTATCCCATACTGAAAAGGTTGAGAGGAAAAGATAAAACCAAAATCAAACAAATTAAGAAATAGTGGTCAGTTAGAAATAACTTAGTGAAAACTGCAAAATATTTCTGAAAGATGGAGTAGCTCTCCAGTCTTTGATAGCACTATTTTTACATATCTTCTAGTTACAACTGAAAACCTTTTTTTCCTAACTATATGCATGTTTTGAGATATATATTATACAGAAGGAGAAAAAGAAAAACAAAGCAGTTGGAAACCAGTAAAGCCTTTCAAGAAAGTTAACCTAAGACATACTTTAATAAAAAAAAAAGATTAATCTCACCTTCAAAATTTTTCCCACAAAAAATTTCCACCTGCCAGTGGATGGATGACATCCTGATATTACTTCTCCCAATCTGCTAACAAATTCAAACTGTATATGCAATAATTTAGAGCAAAATCATTCTTATTCTTCATCCACTTTTCTTAGGCTCTGTTGCTATTTATCCATTTACATGGTCTGTCTTCACTCTGAGTCCATAAATATCTATAGTCAAGAATTGTTGTTTATTTTGTATCTAGCAAAATGGGTCCTGTTCTAGATAATGCTTCTGGTCACTGTAGAAAAATATGAGATAAGTAATAATTATTTTATTTGTGTGGATAACTGCAGGACAGCAAAATTAAAGTCTTCACAGACTGAATTGCTCCCACATCTATAAGATGGATCCCTAAATATCTGAATTCTAATTCTTCTTGAAATGACAGAAAAATGTCAAGACAAGAAATAGACAAATAGGTGGTAAATTAGAAGGTGGGATAAAAGGGAAGATACAACCTCCAATTAACCATTTTAAATTCAACTTATTTTTGATTTAGTATGATTTATACCAACCCTGAAAGTATTGATGTTATTTTCATGTAATTTTTGACAATCAAAAATGGACTGAGGCTATGGGCTATGTAGTTTGCCAGTGAATTAGGCAAATCTTAAAGTTTATTTTCTGACTGTATACTTAGCTATTGTATTTATCTCTAAGACATTAACTTATTGAACAGAAGATACCATCTTTCAGAAGAAACATGTCAAAAATATTTTGATAAAGTATTTATAATCCCTAAAAACAGATGGCTGTTCCGTAAAGATTGTCAGATGAGAAGATTTGCTGACAGAAACATGTTAAACGTAAAATTTTTTGAGGGAAGAACTTACACCATAAAATCAGATGCATTCTTCCATTAATCAATCACTGTTGGTTGATTTTTTGACAGCAGGAACATGCTGGACCTAGTTTGATTGTCTTGCACTTTTTCTTATTAATAATACCTGGGTAAGTTGAACCTTGATGGAAAGAGTATAAAAGCAGATCACTTGTACAAATTGTAGGTAGGATGAAGTGAGAAGAAAATAATTTGATATGTGCAGATAAAGTAAAATCCATGGGATTGTATTCATACATAAATACACTGGGTTTGTTTTGGCTGAGATAACAATAGACAGCATTTAAACTTTCAGAAGTATGGTATAAATCCCCCCCAAAGAATACATATTACATAAGTAGTATATAGCATTTGGAATTTCACATATTCTTTCAGGTTTTTCTGTATGAATAAAGTGCCTTCGTGATGGAAAGAAAAACACATGGCAAGGCAGGACTCAGTAAAATGTTATGTTACTGCATTCATTCTCAGCTGAAGAAGTCAACAGGGTCATGTAGTCTAGGGTGCAGAGAGATACTTGGAGACTGAGAACCATAATCAGAGGAACAGCTGCTGACATATATTCTTTGTTAATGTGTTAGCTGGTGATACTTTGTAGTGGAAGCTTTTGTTGCTTTGTTGTTTTGCAATTGAGTATTCTGCAGGGCCAAAAACTATAAATCTGTACCTTTCTACCCAAACCTGCTTTTATTATAACCCTGTAGACCTGCTTATATTATAGAATGCATTGGAAATATTTAGCTACTGTACCAGTAATAAATCTAATCATAATCATCCACATGATTAGTATCATATTTCTCACACCTGACCAAGAGTCTTCTCTCTACTACTCTGCCACACTATAAATCATCATAGTAGGTAGGAAAGCAAGCAGTTTCCATTCCTGCTAAGGCTTGTTTTTTTTCCTGAGAAGGATACCTATTCATACAGGAATATTTTCAGACTTACTCTGCATTTCTGGGTTTGTGGAGTATTGTTGTGCACAAGAGTTGAATCTTGAATCTAGTCTCAGGTGTGAGTCAAGTAACAAGAATTCATTCTATTATTACTGCACTGTTCTTCTGTTCCTTTTAAGATGTTGGAGCATCATAAGCATGTAACTGGTTATACAATTTTCTTTGTTATTGAATCAGATTCACATTTATATATATATATATATATATATATATATATATATATATATATAAAGACTTAACATTCTTAAACGACACTTAGACATGTTAAGATCTTTTCCTAGGTCAGCTTTGTCAAATATCACTCTTTATCACAGTCTAGTATTAGAGAATTCATTTTTTCACCTATCTAATAGTGGGTATTTGATCTTAATTAAGCAAATGTGCTCCAACTACACTCAGTATGATAGAGGAGCCACATAAGGAAGTTATCCTGAGAAATACTTGGAGTGTTGTACTCTGTATTTTTTACAAGATAAAGTGATAACACTGTAACTTTAAGATGGCAAAGAAAAAATAAGCCATGAGAAGTTTGGAAAAGTCTTCAACTGAACTGTTTAAGCTTGCAGAGAAAGGTGAAAAATGCACTCTTATTATGTGTATTATCCTGTTAAAAAATTTTGTGCTTTCAAGTGTGATAACAGGTCACTGAGCCCCAAAACAAATACTTTCTGTAAGTAAACAGAAAGAAAGAAACAAACTAGCCTTCTACTAAGTCCAAGGTTCAAAATGTATTGATTTTAACTTCTGAAAAGTAGAACTCTATCATAGAAAATGAAAGTTTAGCAGAAACAGTGAAAATTAATTTCTTATTTCACTCTTCATTGATAAGACCAGAAATGAAGTGCTACATAGGGATTTTTGTTTATTCCTAGGGACAAGGAGTTAACCAATTTTTTTTTCCTGATCATTAAATATTGTACAGACTCTTTAAATATGAAAAAACTCTCTGTCTGTGTTTCTACAATGTTTTCTGTTTCAGCTACTCTTCCAGATCAATTTTATGAGGTTTGTTACCAGCTCATTCACAAGAACTTTTGTCTAGGTATTTAAAAACAGGAGAATTGTCAACCAGGAGCATTTTTAGTGTCTGCTTTTCACAGCTGATGTCCTTTGGTTCCATAACTTTATTTTCCTGAAAGCCCCTGTTGACCAGGTTTTCCACTGTGGTTTCCTTGAAAATTATGGAATATTCACGCTCTGAGTGGGACTCTGGCAACTTGTATTTTTGTTCATGTGCACATATCCCCTGCAAAGAAAAACCTCCATTTACTCTAGTAATATATCACCGTGTTACAGCCATCAGGGCATTTAATTTACAACTCAAATCAATTGGGACTTGCTGGTGCTAGACAGTAATATACAGTCAGTTTAAAAAACCTGGATATTGCAGCTCAGTGCAAGATGGCCTGTCAGTCAGCAGAGTAACAAAATGACAATTTATGGTTTGTAAATATCCAGCAGATAAATGGCAAGAAAAATGCACTTTGACTTTAGCAGCACACTGTGAGGAATATGTTTTTGCTGAAAGAACTGTGGAAGGTGGGAGGAAATTACTTCTATTAAATAGAAATACTTTACTCTCTCTTTATTATGTTTTCTTAAAGAACCTGTTTACTGCTTGAGGCTTTTAAAGAAACCAAAATGTATACATTGAGCTTTATTTTTTTTGGTGATATAATGACTTCTCAGATAGTCATCCTATGGAGATCTGTATAATTTCACTAAAGCTCGTCAGAGCTGTACAGAAGCTGGTTAGTGTAGTGCAGTGAGTGCTAGGAGGAAGGAATACATACTGCAGGTTGCTGCTATGGCACTGAACTAGCCATGAGTTTTGAAGAAACAGGATGATTATTAGCATTAAAGAAACACGAAGAAGAAGAGACAGATTCCTAGGTAGACAAGGACCTGATATCTTAAATTTTATGAGACCAAAAAGGAGAACTTTGCAGTATCTTCATGGCCTGTGTAAGCAATGCAAAAGACGAACCAAGAACCCATTGGGGACCACCTTGTTGAACCTCATCCCACTGGAATCAGACCATATCTCCAGCTTGTCCCTCTGAAGAACCCTGCTTCCTTCCAGCAGATCAACACTCCCCACCAACTTGGTGTCATCTGCAAATTTGCTGATGGTACACTTAATCTCCTCATGCAGATCATCAATAAAGATATTAAACAGAACTAGGCCCAGCACTGATCCATAGGGGACACCACTGGTGACCGGCTGCCAGCTGGATGCAGCCCCGTTCACCAGCACTCTCTGGGCCCGGCCCTCCAGCCAGTTCCTGACCCAGCACAGAGTGCCCCTGTCCAAGCCATGGGCTGCCAGCTTTTCCAGGAGTATATTATAGGAGACAGTGTCATAGGCTTTGCTGAAGTCCAGATAGACACATCCACAGCCTTCCCCTCATCCACCAGGCAGGTCATCTGATCATAAAAGGAGATCAGCTTGGTCAGACAGGACCTGCCCCTCCTAAACCTGTGCTGGCTGGGTCTGATCCCAACCCACAGGCATTGTGTGATTGCACTCAGGATGATCTGCTCCATACTCTTGCCAGGCACTAAGATCAGGCTGACAGGCCTGAGGTTTGGGGTTTGTTTGTTTGTGATTTCTTTTGGTTGTTTGTTTTTTTTTCATGTGTGGTTTGGTTTTGTTTTTATGGTGGATTTTTTGTTTGTGGCTTTTTTTAGCCCTTGTGGAAGTATAAAAATAACTCCTAAAAAGTTGCAAGTCTTCTCCGCATCAAAACAAGCCAATCCCAAACAAAAGGCTTTATCCATTCAATTATGATGTGAGATTAATCACCTTTTCACTCTTCATGAATAATTTTGAAAGAAAAGGGTTGATTTGCATGCAAAATATGAATTATCATGCATAGTGAGGATGATATATTCTTTAATTTCCAGAAAAGTGAATTGCTAAAAAGATTCTACAAAAAAGAAAAAAGAAGAAAATTAATCAAATTTCACCTACTTTGTGTATTTTTAAACAGAAAGCAATATTGTTGTCTTGGAAATTCAGCAATCACAATTATATAGAGAGAGTAATTTTACCTTACCTCTTGGAATATACATGTTTTGTATCCTAAACACTTACTCTCCTGCACTGTACACTTTTAGTGTTGTTCTGGTCTATTGCATACTGTAATTAACACACATTCTCTTTTTTTAGAATGAATTCTTCTCCCTTCAAAAGCTATTTGAATATGGAGTCCCTTACTACCCTTTCCTAACAAAACAGTATTAAAAACATAAAAAAAAAATTATTATCTTATGCCCTCTCACTGTAACTCAATCTCAACCCCTAGGGGTATTTAGTTTCTAAATCTGTGCAGGAAAGTTGCGATTTTGTCCTCATATCTTCTTAATATTTGGCCATTCTACTAAAATTCTCATGGCTGACAATAATACAAATGAAAGGGGATTTTAAATTAATTATTTCTGATATGACTGATAGTCAAAGTTGCCATGTAGAAAATATAAGTGGCATGGCAATTAATTAATTTAACACAAGAATATTGTCACCGTTAACACTCTAAATGACAAACTATCTAGTTGCTATTCATACATAATCTTTATGCAGTTTTTTTCCCCACATAGGTCATAAATCCTAAAATACTAAGATTGTTATCCTAACTGCATATATAGGTATTCAAGGTTGAAGAGATCAAGTAAATTGTTAATAATCTCCAAGTGACTCAAAGTGAAATGACATCTGACTATTCCTAAGTTCAACAGACATCTTTGAATCATGAAATGTATTGCAATAGTTGATATTCCTCAGTAATTGATTAAAAGACTTTATTTCTTCAAAGAATTACATATATATAAGTCATGATAAATATGTAATCCTGAAGCTCTTGAGATCCTGTAATTTTTATGCATTTAACGTTCCCTGAACTCAGAATTCAAGTTCTAATACATGTTCTGTCCAGAGGACAGTCTTGTATTTCTAACAAAGACAATTATTGTTGCAAAAATTACCTGCCAATGTCAGATTTAGTGTCTGCATTATTAAAATACATATTTAGTGTTCTATTGCAGAGAAAAAAAAATCCAAACGTCCAGCAAATTGAAATTAATCAGAGACACCTGAGATCATGATTACATTGTTTGTTTAGCTCTTCTATTTTCTTTCTTTTCTTCTTTTTTCTCTTTTTTTCTGTTTTTTTTTTCTTCCTTATTCATCTAGGTGAGGATCTCTATCAAATGTAGCAGAATATAGTCATTAAAATTAAGGTTTAAAAAAAATCCACCTTCACATCAATACTGATCCTTTCTTTTGTGAAATTACTTTTCTCACCTCATTTAATGATAGAAACTTGGCAACCATGATGTACTTCTACTATATTTTTATTTTCACATCTGATAGATACTTGTGTGAGAGTCTTGAAAACTACAAAGATATTTTTGTCACTTACTACGCAGTAGGCTGCTGTCATTTAGCATACAATAAGATTCTACTATAATACAGCATAAATCTTATGATAATTCATAGATGAATTCTCAGAAGACAGGCTCACAGCTGATTCTGTGCTGGAGATACCTTTACATTGTGTCTGTCATCAGCAATGTCCTTTTAAGACTCATGGCTCCCGATCAGAACCCCAAACCCCTCCTAGGATTTATGAGCATTTTTCTCAGCCTATGCAGAGCTCTGTGCATGTGGCTGGACCTTTTCAGCAGTCATCCAAGTCGGGCAGGTAGCCCAGGATGACAGTAATGACCTTATTCAGGGGTGTTATAAGGGGGGTATGAAGAGAGAAGTGGAGTAAGACAGAGGGAGTGTGGAGCAAATTATTTTTGAGGTGAGTTATGTGGCTTTGTGGGAAGCTGTTTCACATCACTGTCAGTGCAGCTACTGCTGGGTGGTTTTGTTTTGTAAGAATGAGCAGAGAAATATGTTCTTTGCCAAGGAAACCATGCTATGTGAGAGCAGGTGAATTATTTACTCGTAAGGCCTTTGGGAACTATGTCATTTTCTCCTGTCTCTGTTACTGTGAATGTAGGTAATCTGTTCTGAACACTTCTTTTAATGAGAACTAGTAAATCTGAGCTTGTTGTTATTTTCATAACTAGAATAATAAGGCAGAAAAGATAAAAAAAATGTTAGTGAATTGTACTTATGTACACATTACCTAGGGTGAATTAGAAAAGACAGAAGCTTCAAGTTCCAAAATGGAGTGTATCTGTCGTGGAAGGGGTCTATGTGATGGTGTATAGACTGTAATAGAATATAATGAAAGATGAAAAAGTAATTCCTTTGATTAAATAAAGGTATATCTTCTGTCAGTCAGTAAGCTTTTCACCCACTCATTTTGCCTATGGCAGGTGTACTGTTAACTTCCTCACAGTTTCATAGCAACTAGACCCTGAATTTTTTGGTGCTTAGCAGTAATTATAGCTCTGCTGCAAGTGTTTGATCAGAAATAACTCTTCTTTGCCTTGCTTTTCCTTCTTCCCTGGTTTTAGTGTATTTGCCAAGATTATGGCTTTCTATTTGAGGAAAAACACCTACCAGAAAATGAGTTGAAACAAGCAGCTGTGTTTCACCTCACTGATAAAGTGGGTCTCTTATGCTTTGTCTATAAGCAATGAATGTGCAGTACTTCCTAAAGGATGATGGTAAGAACTTCAGTCACTTGCTTAGCTCTCCAAACATTACTGTATGGATGAATTAAAAATTTCCTGGACGTCTCTGAAGGCTACTGTTTTAAGTATCAGAGCATTTACATCTCTAACTTATGAAATGGAAGACATTAATAACTGTCCCTGGAAACAAAGAGTTTCTAGTCTCTGTGTATAATGACGAATTTTAAGACAGAAAACTGCACTGCTTATGTTATTTTATCATCTAGTTAGATTCTTTTAATGTAAGTAGTTACATTATAGAGGTGTAGTCTTTCTCTGAAGTGGATATAAGTTGCTTTACACTTTTACTCTAAAAAATTAAACTCTTCTCATCCATGATATGGATGAGAAAATTTCTACAATGAGTTTTCATCTATTCAGAATTCTGCTAAAAAACAGTGCACATGAAGTTTATTTAAAAATTTAACCTGAGAACTTTTTTTGTCCTGCATTTTTCTCTACATTCCCTGCATTTCCTTACTGAAGCGATGGACATTTCAATGAGTTAGGTAGAATAGGATCTCCACAGTTCCTATTTACATGTGTTTAGAAGATTTTTTAACTTATGAAAAAACAGTATTTGAAGCCATTAGGATCACTTTGCAGTAAGGAAAAATACATATTTACTGTAAGTCTTTACAAAACACAAGGAAAACCAGAATAAAGTATTCTAGCACCACTTATGTGCTTGGCCATCCCTGACGGATTATTC
This sequence comes from Empidonax traillii, assembly GCF_003031625.1. Classification (NCBI taxonomy): domain Eukaryota; kingdom Metazoa; phylum Chordata; class Aves; order Passeriformes; family Tyrannidae; genus Empidonax; species Empidonax traillii. The sequence goes on from NW_020955500.1 coordinate 831,445, forward strand.
TTCTGAATTAGTCACTAAAATAAGATACAAATTCTTGTTTAGACCATTTCACAAATATTTTTTAGAAGATATAGCATTACTTTCAATTTTTAAGATACAAAATTAAATTTTCTACTACACCCAGAATAAGTAGGAGGTTTTTTGGTCAACTTCCAATTAACAAACTGTGCTAAGTGTCTTTATTGCCTGAAAATTTCAGTGAAATTAGAAACATAATTTGAACTGAAAGAAGATACTGGTATTGCTAATTATCGGAGTGCTTTGTTATACCACTTTTGGTATGTCTTGAGCAAGAAAATAGATTTCTCTCCTTTTATTAGAAATTATTTGGTTAGCGTTGAGAAACACAATAAATAATGCTTATGTTGGCTTGTTCATCTCTTTCAGTGATTAGAATTTGAGCAGAAAAAGTAAAGGTGAAGGAGACTTGGCAACACATCTCTGCAACCTTTGGTATTTCAAAGTTGAATGGTATTACCACTATTTGTGGTACAATGTTACATATGATATCATTGGAAGGATGGAGATGAATGTCACAATTCATTTCAATAAAATGGTAGTATAACTAATGTGTGAGTAATGAAGGAGCTGCAAGTGTGTTCATGTAAAATCAGACCATCACTTTGTCTTGATTCACTGATGCTTGTATATAAACTTGAAGGAAAATTCAAATATTTTGTAGCAATAACACATCAATTTTGCCTCCAGGTCCAGTGTTCTATAACTGTGCATAAGGAGTCCTTCTACCGGAGATTATTTTAAATATTGCAAATACATAAAATATCTTGTAAATAAATTGTAAATATGATTATTCTTCTGTCAAAAAGGTATTTTTGATATCTTACTCAATAGGATACCACTTCTGCAAAACCTGCTAAAATTAAGTATAAACATCAAATCCAGGATTGAACCTGGTTAAATAACTCCCGTAGGAAATATTCTGCAAGTGTCTCGCTCCTTTTAAATAAAAGGCACTGAGGAGCCGAGATCAAGACTGACTAATCAGGGAGATTGCTAAGTGGATCATGTAGGCTCAGAAAAATAATCTTACCTTGGCCTGTCCATTCAGGTTAAGATTGGTTGGATAATGGAAAATCACTGTGCTGATGTCACTACAACCTCGTTTTTGTTAGCTACTCTGCCTCACTTATAGTATTTTTTACTTGATTTATTTAAGTGTATTTTGTTTTAAATGTCAAACAAAATTGAATTGCTTACTCGGGTATAAAAGTGTTGCAAATTTGGAGTACAGGGACACTTCAATTGGTATCTCACTGGGCAGTATGAGTGTTATCCTACATGTATCTATGTAATCATGATGACTTTCTCCTCCTTGACAAAGTTTATCTATTTTATTTTTCCCATAATGATTGTTGTCTCTTCTGCATGTGGTAATTCAAATGAATAAGGTATATGAAGTTTGGAGAAAACAACATAGATTTCTTAGTACTGCTTATTCTCAGGTATTTAAATCCTTTCTAGTATTTATAATGCCTTTTTCTGTAGATGTTCTTTCAGATGTAACTTAATTTTGATAATAAGTAAACCTGAGGGTTTTTCTTTCAGATGCTGTTTAATACTTTTATTGTTACTAATTAAAATGAGATCCTAAAATAATTAATTAAGATCTATGTTGTAAAAGTAGTAATACTCCCTGTAAATATTACTGGTCCAGAATGCTTGCTTATCTAATAAATATATTCCTAAATATGCCAAATTACTCCCCTACTGCTCTAATTATGGTTTACGTTTGTTTTCCATGATCATCATACATCCAAACTTACACTTCCTGAACAAAGAAATGCTGAATCATTCTGAAAAATAGTTTGACCAGTCACTGTAGAACTCTGGTCCACCACACTCACTTTTTGTCTAACATTAGTAGTAAATTTACCTAGAGATTTTAAAATCAAAAAAAACCCCACCACTGTTCTTGGTAGATGGTTTTGTGGCTTGAGAATAAATGAGTTTTCTTGAAACTTGGAGTAGTCACTTTACATTCTGAAGCATAATTCTGAGCATTAGCAAACATAAAGCTTAACATCCAAAGTTATCAGTTGCATGGCCTCTGGTTTATTCTTTACTCCTATGTCAGACAGCCTAGTTTTCAGCTCAAAGTACCAAGTGCTTTTGTTTTATTATGAACACTGGATTTTTTCTTGTTTTTTCTCAACAGCCTCACAATGTTCATCTAGCAAAGCCATAAACACATTGAATTCTCTAGTTGACAAGACAAATTGAAAGAATTCTTGCATATAATCTAGTGTGGGGAAAAAAGTAATCTGCTTGTCTTAACACTACAAATGTGTAACCTTATTGTGGAGACTGAGATGAGGAAGAGTTCTTTCTGTCTTTATTTTGGATATCAAGCCAAAGAAGATTAATTGATGTGAAGTTGATTTATGATATTAAAAAATATCATAAACTGGCTTGAATGGGATGTTATCTGGATTCCAGTTAGCTTTTTCTTAGATGAGGTGTTTGATGGGAGTTGAATGGTGCAGAAGACATTGATGTTGACTGCTGTAAGAAAAAGTTTTTAAATGCAAAAATTTAGCTAGGGTTAAAGAATCAATCATATTTGATTAACAGTATGTATAGAGAGAAAAGTAATAATTTAAGCAGTCAGTATCTTAGTGTGGTAGCAATGGTTAAACAATAGCATGAAGATAAATCTCGATAGATTAATGAGTCATGATTTAACTTATCCTTTAGATGTTCTTACCATAATAATTAAAACATGAATCATGAAAACTAAAGTCCAATTCAATAAGAAAAATCAGAATGGCCTGGGTTGGAAGGAACCTTAAAGACGATCAAGTTTCAACTCCCTGCCATGGGAAGGAACACTTTTCACCTAGACCAGGTTGCCCAGAACCTCATCCAATCTGACCTTGAACACTTCCAGGGATGGGTCATCCACCATTTCTCTGGAAATTCTGTTCCACTCTCTCACCACCCTCACAGTAAAGAATGTCTTCCTGATATCTACTCTAAACTACTCTCTTTCAGTTCAAAGCCATTCCATCTTGTCCTATCACTACATGCCATTACAAATAACCTCTCTCCAACTTTCCTGTAGGCTCCCTTCAGGTACTGTAAGGTCTTAATCAGGTCACCCCAAAGCATTCTCTTTTCCAGGCTGAACAATCCCATTTCTGTCAGTTTTGACTCACAGGAGAGGTGCTCCATCCCTCTGACCAATTTGGTGACCCTCCCGTGGACTCGCTCCAGCAGTTCGATGTCCATCCTGTGCAGGGGACACCAAAGCTGGATGCAGTACTCGAGGTCTCACCAGAGCAGAGTAGAGGGGGACAATCACCTCCCTTGACCTGCTGGTCACACTTCTTTTGATGCAGTCCAGGATACAACTGGCTTTCTGGGCTGTGAGCACATGTTGCTGGCTCACCTAGCTTACAGAAAAGTTAATATTTTCCTAGTTTCTTTCTTTAAATGTCCAGAAACTTGATGTTCTTGTTTTGTTTGCATTTTATGAAATGTGTAGACTAAGACATGCATTTAAGAAAGATGTTACAGGGCAAATAGGAAAAGTACCTCTTTTGGTTATTCCATTCTTGTCTTTATTTTCTTCAGTAGCCAACACTTTTCAGTGAAAATAGTTATCATACAATAATATAAACTGACAAGAGAGTTGTAATCACATGGCATTGGGAAAGTATGACATTCTCAGATGACAGGGATGTGAAGAAAATTTGATACTAAATATCATTATTTTATATGCAGAATAGATGTATAGCTAATGCTGATAGAACAGCTAATGCTGATGTCTTTGACCACAACAAAGAAATCCCTGATGCACATCTCCTAAGCAAATTAGACTGAAGAATGCACCACGTACTTGCTTACACATCAAAATTTTCAACATGTTATGTTTTAATAGGAGCTGTCCAGGTTAGTTACTATGCAAGTTGTAACATTCCCTGATGAATGAACATCTGGCAAAGCCTAATGTGCAACATTTCCAAAGAATTCATTAGTTGTAACTTTTAATTGACAGAAAAAGTATCTTTCTAATCTGTAAAATCCCATAAATGCCTAGAGAGAAGAGAAATGAAGATCATCTAGATAAATCTCCGTACTACTGATGCTGGAATTTGGTTATTTTTTTTTTTTAAATGGTTCCTAAATTCTAATAATGTTCATTGTTCAAATATCCCTAGTTGACCAATTATTAACTAATCTCAGTTAACAAACATTTTCCTAATGTGTAACCTAAATCTTCTTCAAAATTTATTTGATTTTTCTTTTTTTTTTTGGGGGGGGGAAGGGGGAGGGGAAGGGGAATGTTGGTTTTTGCTTGTTTTGTTTTACTGCTTTTTTTTAATGTAGAGTAGTATAGATGATTGCTGCCATAACCACCACCTTTCTATGTATGGGGAAACTTCTTGTGTTTTTATTGCTTTTCCAACTGTTTTATTTATATCTTAGTGTGATAAAAAAATTTGAAGATTGTTTACCCACTGATATTTCTTCCAGGTTAAGTAAGAGTCTTAAGCATCTTAAACTTGATACATATATGAACGAAATTTACCTTTTCTGTGGGGCAAACCCACTCAATATTTACGATATCTTTCCAATTGTACTGGGTTTGGATGGGGTATAGTTAATTTTCATTACAGTGGCTCTTCTGCAGCTGTGTTTTGGATTTGTGCTGAACACAGGGTTGATAATACAGAGATGGTTTTGTTATTGCTGAGCAGGGCTTACACAAACCCAAGGCCTTTCTGCTTCTTGTGCTGCCACATTGGCCAGGAAGCTGGGGGTACAGGGGAGGCTGCGATGAGATGTAGGCAGGACAGGTGACCCAAACTGACCAAAGGGATATTCCATACCAAAAAACATCATGCTCAGTATGTAAAATCAGATTAAGAAGGGAGAAGGGAGGACGTTTGGAGTGATGTTTTTTGTCTTGCCAAGTAACTGTTGCATGTGATGGGGCCTGGCTCTCCTGGAGGTGGCAGAACACCTGCCTGCCCATGAGAAGCAGGGAATTAATTCCTTGTTTTGCTTTGCTTGTGTGCACAGCTTTTGCTTTCCCTATTGAACTGTCTTTATCTCAAAACACGAGTTTTCCAGCTTTTACCATTCCATCTCTCTCCCTGGTCCTGTTGGCAGGGGAGTGAGCGAGCAGCTTTGACTTGGTTTCTGTCTGGGGTTAAATCATGACAGGCTTGATGGCTGGCTGGGGTTAAATCACAATGTCAACTCACTTAAACATGAAGAGTTTTAAATAGGGCATATGATCAAAAAGTTATTTTATAGTTCTATTTTGGAGTAGTTTTTCAATAGATACAGAACTCCACACTTAATTACGTTACATTTTCTTCATAGAATATTTTATCAAGTCCATTTTGAATTCCCATTATTTTTCTTGGGAGTGCTGAAGTGTTCTCAGACGGATGACATATGAAGCTTTCTTTTCTTTTGTACAAAACCACTGATAAACTATAAGAACTTGATTAGAGACAAAACTGTAATGGATTACACTTGAAATGCCTTCCTTAGTTACCAAGTGCAACTTCAATCTAGATTTCCAGACAGTTTCAAATACCTTATTCCACCTAGGCATGTTTCTTCCCTTTACTTGGAAAAATGTCATTTAAATGTCAAAAATCAGATGAGACTTGTCCTTGAGAAGTCTTTTTCACTTACTTCTAAGCTTAATTTCCTAAGGAAATTAGGTTCTGCAATCACACTGTGTGTGTCTGTTCTTCCTGATTAATAACCTCTTTTCAACAAAATTTGACATTGACCAGAGGGATAGAAGTCTCAAATATAATTAAATCCCTAAGCACTGCAGGGAAGTAGGCAACTAGGTAAATGAAAAGTGCCTTTTATAAGATAAAGACTGAAAATTCAACACATCCAGAGACAGTAGTGAATCCGTCCAGGAAAAGGCGTTACTTATTCCCTGACCTTAGAGAAATTTCATTGAGTGCTCAACATATTATTAGACACCAGAGAATTTGTAGGGTGTTGTTCCAGATGCGAAGCAATGCTGACTTTTGATACTGACTGTGTTTAAGTGAAGTACCTGATAATCTGTTTTAGTATTTTTTTTTAGTCATGAAGGTTAGGTGACAGGTTTATAGTCTCAAATGTTTCTTTTCCAAATTTTTTATGTGATCATACTCCCAGTTCTGTCATTTGAAACTTACTCATGAGTTTTTGCAAAAGGATGATAATGACTCAGAGACTACTTCAGAAAGTTTTTTGACAACACTAAACACATATTTTGAAAAACTATACCAATATAAGTATGTATATATTATCTAAATTTTTCTGAAATTCTTTCCCTATCTTAGCTTTTATTCTCATTTAAAATTAATTTTGCTAACACTATGACTGCTTAAAGACTACAATAAGGAAATTGTTCAACTTGTTTCATATTGTTTATTATACGTCCCTACCCTAACATGGATGGAATAAAACATTCTCCTGCTTTCTTTTGTGTTGTTTTCTTATGTCTTTTTTCTTCACCCACCCTTAGTCTTTGTACTTTTCCTTTCATAGACAACCTTATTTCCATTTGTTATAGAATTCTTGACTTTTAGACTTATAAAAAACCTCCAGAGGCATAACTGTTCATCATGATGCTATGAGGTATTTAATAAAGTCTCTTTCATCAACTGCAAGCTCTCCAGAATTCCTTTTACATTTGATACTATGTTCCTCTATCAAAACATGGTTTGAGTATGAGAGTGAATAGCCAGTAAGTTTTGATATTTTACAGAATCAACCATAGGTATTCAAGGCTTTTCCAGAGACCCCCTTTTTTTTTTTTTTTCATCTTTAAATGTTAAAACTTCTGTAAGACTTTGTGGATAGTCTGAATTACATTTTCCGCAGTTTACAAGCATTTATAATGGCAACTCTCTCTTGGATCAGTAAAGAGATTTAAATAGCGCTTTGCTATACAATCTTGACTGATTCTTTTCAGAACACAACATGCAACTCAAGAATGAAGAAAAACACCCTTCTGGCTCAAACAGGGTTTTTTTTTGGTTGGTTGGTTGGGGTTTTTTGTGTATAATCTGTAGAACTCCTCTAATACTGTTTTTGTCATTACTTCTTATCTATAACAGAAAACAAAATGCTCACTTTTGTGTTATTTTTAATATTTTTCCAAAAACATAATTGAAAACAAAGGAAATTTACTTATTTTATTTTTGTGTTGTTCTCTTCAGTTTGATTATGTCTGAAGGAAGTTGTCTGTATAGCAAATGGGAAGATGGAGCTAGAAAATTAGTCTGGTTAATAGTGCAAGCTGCAGATCAAATCACATGTTGTCAAATTGTTCCCAAGTGTCTTTCTTGCTTTACTTTAGTCTATTGAAAGATACATGATTTAGAAAGAAAGAATTCTGGCTCAGTGAGGTAGCATGAGAAGATATAAAGCCTTTGATTTCACCTAGCTACTTACATACTTTAGATAAATATTTTTTCAATCCCAACAAACACCTTCACTTTAGCTTAGGAAAATTTTTTACGGTATCACACTGCCATTAATTACAGTGTAAGTGTGCACATGAAAAAGCTGCTCAACTTTTCCAGTTTTTCCATAAAAGTTTACAACATTAGAACACATTTATGTATGTAGTTACTAAACTGGCTGCAATTGACAATCAAAATAAATTCCTCAACTCACATAATTATACTGCCTCTTCCTCTAATAAAGAGGTAAAGTTAAAACTAACTATTAACTTCGAGTACATGATGGTAACTCCTTTTCTAACTATAGGCTACAAGGCTATATGCACTTAAATATGCAAATCTATTTTCAATATATTATGAAAAACTTTATTATAAAAAATTTGGATTGTAGTTATGTGACGTTAAAATCAAATGTTCACACATCAGTCAGTAAAAAGAATTCAAGAGCAGTCACAATTGTTATAGTTCTGTGCTTTGGAATTTCACTGCAACTTCTGAATCCTTACATGGTGAAACTCCAGTGAATCTGGTGTATCCTATTGTTCTTGTTTTTTTCTTTATTTTTACTACAAGTGTTATTCCACACTTGCCAATATAACAATTTAGGAAACTACTGATAGAAAAGTACTTCCAGCTTTCAGAAGTCACTGATTGTATCTTGTTACCTTCCATTTTCTTTCTTGTCAGAAAGAAAATTCCATCCATATTTTTGACTTAACAGTTAATTTTGGAGGTGATATAAAATTCACTGGGTTTGTGTTGTCAATTTTGTTAATTAGTAACATTACATCCCAGTCAAGATATTTCAAACAATGTCAGTTGAGTTTTTATCAGACCAGTGGATATCTCCCAGGTATTTTACAAGCAAAAAGTACTCTCTAACATTAGGTGAGGGAATCATCATAACTAATATTTTACAGGCAGTGTAGCACAATTAGCAGATATTGTGGGAATATGATTTAATGTTTAAATGACAAAACTTAAAATTGATTCCTTCTCTGAAAAAGCAACTAAAATTAAAAAAGCCAGCAATCAACCAATTCCAAGCAATTGTGTGTTGTCTTCTTTAAAGTGACTTTCAGTAGCAATTATTCTTTTTTGGGGTAGAATGTTTCATCTCAAAATATTTTGCAAGGAATCAATCCCTGAGCAACACTTCTCTGCATGTTGTGACACAGGTGGGAGCCTGTTTTACCAAAGTTCTCCTTTGAACCGAGTTACACCAGACACCTTCCAGAGATTTTTTACAACCTAAATTATTATATAAGTCTATGAAGTGTCATGGCTTTTTGCAACAAGATGCACTGTTTCATTAGTGATAACTTCAAGCTAACTCAAAGAGTTTACTCTCCTTGTATTAAAAACTGCTTATCAGAATCCAGATTGTTCTGCATTTTCATCAGAAATGTTTGGGATAAATTCATTTAAATGTTACTATTAACAGCTATGTGATTTAGAGAATTCTGATTTTGGGATCAATCCGAAGGGACAACGTTTTTAATAAAGCACTAAAACCAGTGCTAATAAATGCACACGTATATAACAAACATGTGATGACTATCCCAAGGTTCATGGGAAGAATAAGGAGTTCCAAACAAAAATTAACTGAAAATTGATCTAAAAAGTGTTTTAAAAAATAAGTAAGCAATGAGAGAAGGTGAAAGATCCAAGGAAATACAGAAAGCAGCAGTGAAGGTATTTATTTCAATATATTCATACACTTAAAGTTCTGTTTAGTTGGCTTCAGGGCTTCAGTTACCACTAGGACAATTCACAAGAACTGTGTTCATAATACAGACCTGTCCAAGTATATCCTGGTGGTGTGTTGAGTGGTTTTTAGGTGCAATAATTCTAGTTAACAAGAAGACAGAATAATCTCTTCCTTGGTTATCTAATGGTAAATCTTTCTAACTAGTGCAGAGACATACTGATGACCAGATAGAGATAAGGAAGGCATTTCCAATTAAAAAAAAAAAAAAAAAAAAAAAAAAAAAAAAAAAAAAAAAAAA